>NC_060278.1:110626072-110690127 GCF_021613505.1 Equus quagga | reverse complement strand
GGGGGGGAGCGGCGCGCCGCCCGTGTACCCGGTGCTGTGCCCGCCCGCGCTGGCCGACGGCGGCTTCGCGGGCGCCAACCCGTGCCTGGGCCACATCGACTTCCAGGAGCTGCGCATGATGCTGCTGAGCGAGGCGGGCGCGCCCCCCGCCGCCGCCGCCGCCGCCGAGAAGACGCCGGGCGCCGACGGCCCCCCGGGCGCCCCCCGGCCCAAGGCGCCCGACGGCGCGGGCAAGGAGAAGGCGGCGGCCGGGGAGGGCGCGCCCGAGGCGCGGGCCAAGTCGGCCGTGCGCGTCCGCCTGGAGGACCGCTTCAACAGCATCCCCGCCGACCCCCCGCCCGCCCCGCGCGGCGCCGAGTCCCCCGAGCCGGGCGTGGCGCTCAACAAGTGGGTGCCCACGCCCCGGGCCGGCGGGACGGGGACGGGGAGGGCGCGGCTGCGGAGGGAGGAGGTCGGTGCGGAGGCCACCAGCCTGGCATCTCAGCAGGGAGCAGCACCTGCTGAGTCTGCGTGTAGACAAGGCGATCCTGTGCGGAGGGCACCAGCCTGCTTGAGCTGGATGTCAGCTGGGAGCAGGACCTAGGACCTGCTGGGTCTGGGTGTAGACAAGGCAGTCCTATACAAACGCCTCCAGCTTCAGTCTGGGTGTAGACAAGGCGGTCCTATGTCAAGGCCACCGGTCTCCTTCTAGCTGACGTCTCAACAGGGAGCAGGCCCCCCCAGGGCCTGGGTGTAGGAAACTCGTATTGTGAGGCTTAGAATATAAAATGCAGCTTCACCCTGCAGCCCGATTGCCAGCCCATGGTGATCTTCCAGGGACAACTATTGGAAGAGGAGTGTCGCGTCTGTTCGGGTGACTTCTCAGCTTTCTATCCATCCCCACCCTGTAGTTTTCCCCATTTTGCCCATAGTCATCAGATTTTGGAGGATGGCCCCCAAAAGAGAGATTGGTGTCAAGTGTCTGATGGGAAGGGGGGTGTAAGTAAAAGGTGATGCACTGTCCCATCTTCCTCTGTGAGGAGGAGGGGGGTTTGAAGGCCCAGGACAGCGCTGGTGATGACTGTTCCAGAGATCTCCATGACGAGGGGCCGTCCTCCTGACAGATTTGAGCTCCTCTCTAGAAAGTCTGATGCAACCCGTTAGAGTGACAGTGAGTGCAGGGTCTCAGGAAACTTACCTGCCACGAATTCTTCAGGTTTCTGGGTTTTCTTTTGTCTTGGCAGTTTGGTAACTCTTATTCGACATCCATCCGAATTAATGAATGTTCCTCTTCATCAGCAACAGAACAAATGTACAACGTTAGTGAAAAATAAAACTGCTGCTGCGACGGCCGCTTTGCAGTTTACGTACCCGCTCTTTCCCACAAACACCTGCTCTACCGGCGCAAGCACTAATCTCTCGCAAGCACAGGTAGGGATGATGATGTGTGAAGCTTTGCTCTTTTGTGTTAAGTGAGTTTATTTTAGTTAGGTCCCAAGGATTTTATTTTCCTTTCGTTGAGCTGAATAACCTTTTCAAATCCAGAGCATTTATGTGGTTTGGGAACATTTTAAAATTCTCGGTGCACCTAAACTTCTTCAAATTGCATGTTAATAGCTTTACCGTTGCTTCTGTTAAAGTACATTTTATTTGTGCAGTAAAAAGGAGATTAAGTCGCATATTGATGAAATTCCTGTTGCTTCATTTTTTCCAGAGTTCTAGTAACTCATGTTCTATACTTGAAACTGCCAAGCATCAGGATATTGGATTGCCTAGAGCATTTTCTTTCTGTTATCAGCAAGAAATTGAATCCACTAAACAGACTTTAGGTAGTAGAAACAAAGCTTTGCCTGAGCAGGTTTGGATTAAAGTGGGAGGTAAGCAACAACGCAGAAGGTGGCAGGTGCCCTCCTCCTGCCTGGGCTGTGCCCTCGACAGCGTGGTGGCCTTAGGGGGGTGGGGGCGAGAGGTGGTTTATAAACAGATGAAGTGATCTTGGAAGTGTGTTTATATCCGAGGGAACCTTCCGCCCCTCTTCCCCCAGCCATCTCACTGTGAACGTTCTTCTGAATTTTGAACGTCGGTTTTATACTTAGTGTGGAATTGAGTTTGAGCTGCTTTTTCTTAATAGTAAACTCCATAAACAGAAAAATAATAGACTTACATAAATTTTCAGTTATGAAGTTACTAAAGAGCTTAATAGTTTTGTGGGGTTTTTTTCCTTGTTTTATACTTCCTGAGGGAAGGGAGGAGTCTGAAATCTGCTAAGAGCTTTAGGAGATGGTCTTCAGATGGGCAAGCATTGAATTAGAGCAAGAGGCCATCAAGGCGATTCAGAGTTTCAGAAATAAAGAAACTGCTGGAGGCAAGCTTTGCATACCTCTAAGATCAACTCTCAGTCCCTTTCTCACTGGAAAAAAATTATTTTTCAAGTTATCCAACAAAATAGCACAGCTTACACTCAGCTTTTCAAGAGCTGATGAAGATAGGATAGGGCTGGAGTGCTCCTGCTTCCTCCATGTCAGTAATTAATTTTTTCTTGTTATGACATTTTACGCAAAAGTGTATGTTGACATTTGTAAGGTATAAAGGTTAACATTAAAATAATCCTTGTCCTGACTACTAAGCTTTGGGGATAAAAGTACCAATATTTGTGAGTTCCCCTCTGGGTCTCCCTTGAAAAGTTACTACCGTTCTGTTAAGCGATTCTCACTGTAGGGGGTTTGGCCTGATTCTCTCGCTGTAGGGGGTTTTGCTTTCATGGCCTCTCGGGAATGCTCATCGCCACAAGCACTAATTAGATGCCTGCGGTTCTTTGTTTGATGGAAATCTGACATATTTCTGTAGCATAAATAAAAGCTGTGCTGGGATTACTGCTTTTGTGGGGAGAGTCACTTGCAAGGTGAGGGCATATTTACTCCTAAACAACTTTGGTTTTGTCATCTTCTGAGCATTGCAGTTGGAATGTCAGTTGTCATATTAGTATAATTGTATGTAAAGAAAATCTTTTAGAGGAAATGTTTCCGGCTTTCTTTTTTCCATTCTGAATACCCGAAAAAATCAAACAACTTCTTAGGTCCTCTGCTCATACGTGACCTTTAACACCTGGTGGTTAAAGAGGGGACTTCTGGGTTCTGTGGCTCACGTGAGACTCGGAGTGTTTTAATTTAGTTACAGGGTCACTTTCGGGCCTGTGGTTTGGAGCTCGGAGCTTTGTGCTACCTGCTCACGCTGAACTGCTGCCGTCGTGCAGCTCCTCGGGTTCAGGCCTCTGTACCCACTGATGTTTCTCTCTTGGATTGAAAATGCCAAAAAATATACTCAGCATTAATGGGGGCAAGTTAAGAAGAATAAAAAATTAAAATACCACTTTTTTCTTCTTTTGCAAAGAAGAAGCGCTATGTAAACAAGCAATAAATAAGAGGAATCGGAGTAGAGTCCGTCAGCTGGACACGAATGTGGAACGAAGAGCCCTTGGAGAGATTCAGAACGTGGGCGAAGGCTCCACAGCTGCACAGGGCACCTGGCAATCGGCGGAGTCCGCGCAGTCCAGCCTCGGAGAGCAGAGCCAGAGTGGGCCCCAGGGAGGACGGTCCCAGCGCAGGGAGAGGCACAACCGCATGGAGAGAGATAGAAGGTAACGCGTGTGCTTGATTGCCAGGCCAGTTTGTAGACAGTTATCTTAGACACACAAGTTTAGTACAGTTATGGGTACTAATAGGCACGTTACTGTATAAAACCATACCGTAGCCATTTCTGTGTTCAAAGAAGGAAAAATTGGCAAAAGTGAACATTGGCTTGTTTTGCTAGGTGGGTTGGGGCCCCAAGGTGTGATGGTTCAGGAGGAAGACTCCTGGCTTTGATTTATTACAGGAGAGGACACAGCAGGAATAGCCAAGGCACGTGGGGAGAAGCACAGAGGACCAGGTGCAGGCTCCCGAGTCCCCACCCAGTGGGGGTCACAGCATCCACTTAACTCCCCCAGCACCGAGCTCTGGCCACGTGTGAGATGGTGCCAGCCTGGAGCGCTCATTAGGGACCCAGCACTCTGGAGTTTTATTGGGGGCTAGTAATGTAGGCATTCCCTCCCTGGCACACAGCCAATTTCCGGACCCCCAGAAGGCAAGCCAGTGATTGACATAAACCTTGTTGTTTGCACAGTGTAGGCACAGGGAGCCCCTCTTAACTAGTGGTGGTGGGAACCCTCCCGCAATCTCAATTGCCAGGTGGCAGTCAGCGCCAGCTGTGTGAGCTGGCCGTGCTAAGCGGAGTTGGCTTGCTAGCTTGACTCTTTCCTGCACAGTGGCCACTAGTTTTTCTTCACTGAGCAAGGAGGAGGTTAAAGCTCTTACTTCAGGCGTTTTATTGTGGATTTTATTTGTGCTATTTTTCTATGTAGATTCCAAAGCTGGTTAATTTTTCTCTTATTAGAGCTGGGTTTTTTAACATGATATTTCCCTAACATATAATTAATTAACTTAGTCATTTATTGAGTTTGAACCAGTTTCTGTTTTAGGCTCAAGAAACATAGAGTAAGACACATGTTCAACTTTGAAGCTCCAGTGTTGAGCTAAAGCCATTTGTTTCTTTTTAAAGGCATATGTTAAAGCTAACGAGCCAGCTAGGTGCCTTTCTTAAATATGTGTGCACACACGTGTGCTCCAACTGAAGCACTTCACTGAGCTCATCGTGAATTATGAAGGGCGTTTTTCCTACTCCGACATTTGTTTAATAAACATTTACCAAATACCTGTTCTGTGAAAACTCTCAGATGTTGACAGTAAAAGTGTGAATTCTTACCCTGCCATTTCCTAGTTTAACAACGTGCTGCAAATTCTTACCTCTCGTCTGGGTTTCACATCTACAAAAGAGAGAGATTACCCACTGCATAGATTTGAGATTAGAATTAAACAAGCTGCTATGTAAAGAGTGTCAGACTCAGTGCCTAGAAGGTAGAGAGCATCCAGTAGATGCCGGCTGTGTTCCCCTCACAGAGTGCGTAGAAGCCTGGGGTACAGTTGGGAAGATGGGAAATAAGACCATATGGTCTAAGTTGTTCCCTGTCGGCTTGCATAGGACTCTCCAGATTACTGAATGGAATTCACAAAACTCAAAGATGGTCTAATAATAAGACTCCAGCTGTGATGTTAATTATCTCTGAAAGACCAGGTTTGGGAATATTAACAGACTGGTAGTCTGTGGTCCTCTTTGAACCAGGGCCCCTTGGAGAATCAAAGCTGTGAATTCTAGCTGTGAATGAGCTCCCTGGCACATGAGGGCATGTTAATAACTGTTGAGTGAAAGAATGATTTTCCCAGGAAAACCGTACACAAAATTTTGCTTCCAGTTTCAGGGGGTCTGGATGCATCTGTGGTCTAGAGACTTGACCCTGGCCTCTGCTCCTGGCCCGTGAGAAGCAAACAGGGAAAACTCCAGGGAGTGCCACAGCGAGGGAGGCGCCCCAGGCAGGAGAGGCCCCTGGAGAAGGAGGCTGGCACTTCCCCGGCATTGAGTGTCCTTCAGAAACAGACCCTCTGCTCCGTGGTTGCACCCCGGCCTCCCCATGTGATGCTTTGGGTTTTGACTGTAGGCGCAGAATCCGCATTTGTTGTGACGAGCTGAATCTCTTAGTCCCGTTCTGCAATGCTGAGACTGACAAGGCAACGACTCTTCAGTGGACCACAGCGTTCCTGAAATACATTCAGGAGCGCCACGGAGATTCTCTTAAAAAGGTGAGTATGTAGGCCAGGTAGATTTTCCGAGTTTTATCAACTTATCAGTGTTCTTGTCCTTTTTCCCTAAGATATCCCAAACTCTCCTTTGTTTCCTGGAGTCTGATGTCAGACCCTGAGTCCAATAGAAACAAAGCTCTGCTCGTTAATGATGTAACTTGTCATTTATTAAAGTGGCAGTCACAGCCTCCATTCGATCGCTAAACAGCAGAATATGAATGACTGAAGTGTTTGTTGGTTGTCAAGTGGCAGACTGAGCACTTGCTCTCTGCAGTGGATTGTATTGGGGTGGGAAGGGGTTTCAGAGACCTGTAGGGTGGGATTTTCTTTGCCCTGAGAAAACTTTGTGAAAAGAATAAAGCAAGAATAGGAAAAAAAAAAAAAAAGAAAACAGGCAGATAAATGTCAAGTAATCTGAACTTCAAACGCCTCCAAAAGGCAGAGAAGAGACATCTCCGTGGGTGGGTGACCAGGGAGGACTCGGGGACTCTGGGGCCCGAGCGTCTCGACCTCTTAACACAGCAGCACGGCCTTGACGCCCTCTGTTCGGTCCCAGGAGCCATCCCCAGGCAGCGAGCTGGCTCCCGCCAGGAGTGAATGCTTGCTGTGAGTGAGCCCTGCCCACCCCTTCCTTGCTGGTTCAAATGAGAGGACGGAGGCGTTCGCGGCCTTGGCTTCAGTGCTCTGCCTTGCGGCGGCCTCCGCTCTAGGTACTGGCCTCAGAATTCTGGGGGTCAGGGTGAGTGGCGAGGAGGCTTAGTGAAGTGAGCCCAGAGCATCCTGATTTGTTCCTTGTCCGCAGCTGTTGTGTAGCCGCTGCTGTTGACGGCAGCACCAGTCTGATCAGAGGACTGAGCTGAGGGTGGCCCCACAAACGTGAAACCTTTTTAGAAAGAGCCTCTGCATCCAGATCCGGGAAGGGCCTGAGAGAGCTCCTCCCGAAGGGCCCGGGGTGGCCAGGCATGTGGGCCCCTCGGGCTGTGTGCAGAGAGTTCGTGGTCTGCTCCCGTTTTGTGTGTCCATGTGACATTTACATCTTGTGAGTCACATAATTTCATCAAGTTCCTTATTTTTATTGTACATTTAATTGTGTTTTGAAATAATACTTATGTCACATTTTTTCTAATTGGATCATTTATGGTTATTTTTAATGTAGTTACTCTTTAACGTTTTTTAGAGATAGACTCTTGGTTTATTTTAATAAAATAAAGCCTTAATATTTTTGAAAATGACAACATTTGGCTCTGTACCTATTAGCAGTAAATTATTATTGATATAATTCATTCAAGTATGATGGAGGTGT
Organism: Equus quagga; assembly: GCF_021613505.1. Taxonomy (NCBI): domain Eukaryota; kingdom Metazoa; phylum Chordata; class Mammalia; order Perissodactyla; family Equidae; genus Equus; species Equus quagga. The sequence continues at coordinate 110,683,113 of NC_060278.1, read as the reverse complement.
CTACAACAAAAAAACCTTAACTGTCTGTATATGTACTCAGATTAAATAGATTAAAAGTTTATGGATACTTTATTTTATGTATATTATGCTTCCCAGACACTTGTGAAATTTAATTACATCGAACTTGTAGATGGTTTCTGGGTCAGATTATAGGACCCTCAGGAAGCAGGCTGGAGTGGCACCAGGCGGCACTGTATTTGAGGGAACCAGAACCTTCGTGGCCCAAACACCGTACTTAGCTGTGTCTGTGGCGGCTGCCCCGCCTTACTCTCTTGAAAATTTTGTTCCTGAAGATACAATACTTGAGAGTCTGAAGTGATTTTCCTGAATTGTCTTAGTACACATTTCGTTCCACAAATCTTTTCTTTTCCAATCAAGCTTCTGCCGAAGATGCTGGGCTCCGTTGAGGGAGACAAAGGCCCCGCTGGCCAGAGCGAGGCGATCCCCAAGTAGGCAGTGAACAACCGTCTCCATCCCGCTGCGAGGGGGCGACACTGCTGTGCAGGCCCTGCCTGCAGAGCGGCTTCCTAGGTTGAGTGCCGAGGGGGCACCTGGAAAGTATTAGGCAGCAGTGGCGCGATCGGCCTGGCATGTTGAAAGGTCGCTCGCTGCTGTGTGGGGAGAATGGACTCCAGGAAGTGGAGGTTGGGGTGCAGCAGGGGGCCGCAGCTGTAGCTCCCCCAAGACTGGCCGAGGTGCAGCAGTGAGTGAGAGCCATGAGGCTTCGGCACGTACTGGTTGGCCTTGCCAGGTGCGGGACGTGCTGGAAGGAGGGATCGGGGGCCACTTGGAGTTCTAGCTGAGTGGCTGGGTGGGTAGTGCTGTTTACTGAGATGGGGAGACAGGAGAAACAAGACGGGGTAGAGCAGAAGCCACATTCAGTTCCAGACACACGAGGTTGTCACTGCCCAGCGGGTAGCAGGTGGACACGTTGAGAAGGCCATCATCAGCAAATAGATGGTCCACTTTGTATTGTTTTTCTGATGAACCTGCAGTAGAATGAATACCTGTGCGCCCGTCACCTTGTTGTTAACCTTGACCACATTTACTTCGTGCACACATGCACACACACACATTTGCTGTACAATTTCAAAGACAGTTACAGACATCACGAAACTTCGCCTCTAAATATTTCTGCATTCATGTCCTAAAAACTTGCCTGCATAACCCCGGTACCGTTGTCATGCCTCACAACACTGAGGGAATTCTCTTACGTCATTTAATATCCAGTCCGTATTCACTTTTCCCCAAAACGTTTAAAAATGACTTTTATAGCTTTTTTTTTCCAAACCAGCATCCTGCATCCAGAAATGCATTTAAGTATGGTTTCAGGCTCCTTAAGCTACTACAATCCCACTCCACAGTCATTTATTATGACCGTGAGGTTTTGCCATCAGGCCAGGTGCCTGTTGAGTGTCCTGCATTCTGGATCTAGGTGACTCACGTTATGTCTGTGGTAATTTTAAATTTCGATATAACTTCAGACTTCCAGAAAAATTACGATAGTAGTAAAAGCTCCTTTTACCCCCGCGCAGTTCACCCTGAGTCCCGTGTTACTGTTGTAACTACTTGTTTCGTCTCTCTCTTTACGTATCTTTCTGAACCATTTGGTAGTAAATTGCAGACACCATGCCCTGTATACCTAAATATTTCAGCATGTATTTTTAAAGAATAAGTACATTATCTTACATAACGAGAATATAGTGATCAAAATCAGGAAATTTAACATTGGCGTAATGTTGTTATCTAATGCCAGGTTAACATTCAGGGTCTGCCTGTTGTCCCAGTAACATCCTCTCGAGCTTCTTTCCCAGTGAGAATCCAGGCCGGGATATGTGGCAAGGTGACATTGGAGTCTTGAGGTGAACCTCAGCGAGGTTCCCCCTCCAGGCCGCTGGCCGTGCGCCCGCCTCCCTCTCCTCTCACCTATCTCTGGCAGCAACCGTGGGGGCGCTGCTGCCCGTCTGCTTTGCCCTCCCTCTCGGTCCGTCTGAAGTCAGGCCAGCCCTGCAGCTCCGGGACTGCTCCTCCCCTCTGCCCACTTCCTGTGGCACCAGCCCTGGTTCTCCAGTGGAAAGGTGCTGCTCCCTCTCCTATGATCTTGCCAGGATTCTCTGCCTGTGACCCCTGCCACCAGCTACCTGGCTCCTTGCTCTTCCTAGTGCAGAGCCCCAAGGGGTTGTCCGTCCCCCGGCTCCCTTCGCCAAGAGCGTTGGACAGCCAGAGCCCTGTTTAGCCAGTGAGGGGTCTAAGGATGAGCGCGACCTCTCCCTGTTGCTTTCTTCATTGGCTTCAGGCCACCACCCTCGCTGGCGTTCCTGCTCCCTCCCCAGGGGTGCTTTCTTTCTCCCTTCCTTGTTGGTGATGGGTGCCAGCTTAGTTCATGGTCCCGGTGCGGTGCTGAGCTGCTGAGGGAGCTGGAGGTCCCAGCAGTTGGTGCACAGTGTTCACTGATCCCCATTTTCAGTGGGGTGTCTCCCCCACCTGCACAGGAACCCTCCTTCACCCTTTCCAGGCAGGAACCCCCAGCCTTTGGCTCCCAGGGGCAGAGAGGATTGGGTGCCTAGTTTTGTAGGTGGGCCCAGCATGGGGAGGCCCACCTTGCAGAGACCTGTGGCCACTGCTGCTTGCTCGCCGTCTCCACCTGCAGAGGCCCTGGGGCCCTCCTCCCCAGCCTCAGGCTCCGCCAGTGCCGCTATGGGCTGCTTCGCTGCATTGCTCCCCCTCGAGAAGTGGGCTGGTCGCCGGCCCTCGTGGTCCTAGTGAACTTGTGCCTCCTCTGTTGTTCTGTTAGTCCTGAGCTCCTTCATCCTTGCCCGGATTCCCCTGGGTTCCTGGCGTCCTGGTGTGTTCTGGGCCTTCCCAGGGAACTGGCTCTGGTCGTGTTCTGCTCTGTTGGTTTTTGGGGGCTGATAGGAGGCAGTGGTAGTGTTTGTCCTATTCTACTTTGCTTTTATGTGAATTATTTTAAAACCTTTTTCTAGTCTTTCCTCCTGTCTTCTTTTTGAGTTTTATTTTTTCTGGCGTCTTCAGTTTAGTGCTTCATTTGTTTCTGGTCTTTCTGAGCGGAGCAGATTTCTGCCTTAGTGCTCTTTCTGCAGACATCCCACAGGCTAGGATAGAATGCTTTCCTTGTCTCTAAATACCTTGTAAGTTTTTTGTTTGCTTCTTCAACACAGGAATTCTCTGAAAGTTGGTTTTTAATTTTCCACATATGTATGGGTTTTTCCTGTCTTTTACAGAACAACTTTTTGCCTGTTTCTCTCATTTATCACATTGTGATCCGTGAAGATGGTCTGTATAAAAAAGCAGTTTTTAAAAGACTTGCATTGTGACCTATGTGGTCAATTTTTAAAAGTTCTTTGTGCATTTGGGGCTGGCCCCGTGGCCAAGTGGTTAAGTTTGCATGCTCTGCTTTGGCGGCCTAGAGTTTCACTGGTTCAGATCCTGGGCGCGGACATGGCATTGCTCATCAAGCCATGCTGAGGCGGCGTCCCACATGCCACAACTAGAAGGACCCACAACTAAAAATACACAACTGTGTACCGGGAGTCTTTGGGAGAAAAAGGAAAAAATAAAATCTTTAAAAAAAAAAAAAGTTCTGTGTGCATTTGGAAGGAATGCACCTCCTTCGTTTGGCAAATGCCACGTGTGTGTCAGGCTGAGATTACGAATTATGGTTCAAACCTTTGCTCCTGTGTGTGCCCGGCCTGCTGTTCCGAGGGGCCTGTGGGACGTCTTGCACTGTGGTTGGATTTGCCACCTCCCGTAGAGGTGTCTCGTGTTTGCTTTCACAGGTGAGAGCTGTGTGAGGCGCACATGTATTCCTGCCGGGCTGTGTTCTCTTTGTGTGGCCGGTGATGCCAGCTCATGGTCCCCTCTTTGCTTCCTTGAAGCCTTGCGTTCACTTCTCGCTTCCCTCTCTACAGACAACTCCAGCTTTCTTCCTCTCCATAACTTCCTGGTGTAATTTCCTGACGTGTAATTGGAACCATCTCTCTTTTTCTTACTAAGAAATATAGTTTGTTTTTGTTTTTGTTTTTGTTTTTTTTTAGGAAGATTAGCCCTGAGCTAACTGCTGACAATCCTCCTCTTTTTTTGCTGAGGAAGGCTGGCCTTGAGCTAACATCCGTGCTCATCTTCCTCTACTTTATATGTGGGATGCCTACCACATCATGGCTTGACAAGCTGTACCATGTCCACACCCGGAATCCAAACCGGCGAACCCCGGGTTTCCGAAGCGGAACGTGCACACTTAACCGCTGCGCCACCGGGCTGGCCCCAGAAATATAGTTTTTATTGTTAGCATCCTCATATTTATAAATCTAATGCGAATATAAACTTTGGTCAGGCATTATCTCAAGGTGATTTGATGAGTTGTAAAAATCTCTTAAAACTCAGTTATTTCACTTATGTTTGGTTGAAAATAGATGCTAGTTGAGGGAGTCAAATGACAGCTGCCTGCCTTTGGCTCACTGAGCAGGCCTGAGAGGCCGCCTGTGTCACGCTCTCACAGTCGCCCCACTGCCAGTGAGACATCGCCTGTGGACCCTGTGGGGGTCTAGGTCGAGCTACAACTTAACCCCACTTGTGGAGAACTAGTCAAATGAAGACGATGCCCAGGGCTCCTCATGGTGTGAAGGTTGTTTAGAAGAATTTCTCGAAGTACTTTTGTATGTCTGAGAAATGATTATATTCTTCTTTCTGACTTCTTAGTTATTCTCAAAAGTAAATTCTACGTTCTCAAATATAGGCAAATATTTTATGTTTAGGCTCTGGGTGTCAAATATTGGAAATTATCAAAATGTGGTTCATCTTAAATTGTGTTGAAACCCTAAAATCTTTTAAAGTTTGGGAAGAAAATGAGATATATTTATGTGCGAAGGTGGCGTGTGAGGTAGGAAGTGCTTGCAGTCAGCGGGCTGCCGGGGTCGGGCTGCCGCCTCGGGTGTGGCAGGCGGGTGCTGCAGCCAGTCCCGGCAGCCCAGAAGCTAGACTGAGGCAGCGGGCTGTGCTCTCGTCCCGGACGTGAATGAAGCAGGAACCTGCAACAACCCAGCAAGGAAAAGACCAACAGCGCAATTAAAAAATGGGCAAAGGACTTGGATAGACGTTTCTCCAGAGAAGATAAACAAATGGCCGGGACGCCCATGAAAAGATGCTCAACATCACTAATCGTCAGGGAAATGCCAAGCAAAGCTACAGTGAGAGACCACCTCACACCCATTAGGTGTGACTGTTAGCAAAAAACAGAAAGTAAGGGGGCTGGCCCCGTGGCTGAGTGGTTAAGTTTGCGCACTCTGCTGCAGGCGGCCCAGTGTTTCGTTGGTTCGAATCCTGGGAGCGGACATGGCGCTGCTCATCAAACCACGCTGAGGCAGCGTCCCACATGCCACAACTAGAAGGACCCACAACGAAGAACATACAGCTATGTACCGGGGGGCTTTGGGGAGAAAAAGGAAAAAAAGTAAATAAAATCTTTCAAAACAAAAAACAAAAACAAAACAAAACGAAAAAAACAGAAAGTAAGTGTTGGTGAGGATATGGAGAAATTGGGACCCGTGGGGTTGTTGGTGGGAATATAAAATGGTGCAGCTGCTGTGAGGACAGTCTGGTGGCTCCTTAGAAAGTTAAGCATAGAATTACTGTGTGATCCAGCAGTTTCACTTCTGGGTTTATACCCAAAAGATCTGAAGGCAGGGACTTAAAGAGATACTCGGACATGAATGTTCACAGCAGCATTATTCACACCAACCAAAAGGTGGAAGCAGCCCAAGTGTCATTGACAAATGAAGATGAACAAAATGAGGTCCATCCATACAATGGAATATTATTCAGTCATAAAAAGGAAGGAAATCCTGACACCTGCTTCAGCATGGATGAACCTCGAGGACACTGCTCGGTGAAATAGGTCACAAAAGGAGAAGTACTGTACGATTCCACTCATGTGAGGGCCCTAGAGCTGTCACATTCGTGGAGACAGAAGGTGGGATGGTGGAGCCAGGGGCTGGGGGAGGGGTGGGAGTTGGTGTTTAATGGGGACAGAGTTTCAGTTTTACCAGATGAAAGGAGTTCGGGAGATGGATGGTGGTGATGGTTGCACAAGCGTGTGAATGTGCTTAATGCCACTGAACTGTTCACTTAAAAATGGTTAAAATGGCAAATTTTATGTTATATCTCTATTTCCCAATAAAAATATATAAACCTAGATTTAATTGTGTAAGAATGCTATGCTTTTTTAAAAAAATTTACAGAAATTTATACATGCACAAAAATGGAAGGAATATAGTAATGAACTCCTCTGTCCCTGTAACTCAGCTTCAGGCAAAATTTCATTTCTTCTGTACCTCCCCATTCTCCCACCCTTGCTGAATTGTTTTAAAGCGATTCCAGAGATCTCATCATTTCATTCATAAATGTATCTCTAAAAAGAAAAGGGCTGTTTAAATCCTAGCCACAACATCGTCCCCATCTTTAACATCAGCCCTATCTGGATTGCTCCAATTGGCTCACAGCTCTTCACGGTTGACTTATTTGAATCAGGATCCAAACATTGCATCGGGTGATTAGCTCTTAAATATCCTTTCATCACTAATGGCTCCCCTTCCTTTCTCCTTGCCATTTATTTGTTGAAGAAACTGAATCCTTTGTCCTGTAGATTCCTGCCTCCTGCGTTTTGCACACCCAGGGTCTTGTTTCTAGAGGCTGATGAGACTCCGGTTGTCTGCTGGCACTAACTAGCCGCCTCCTTTGCTGAAGTTGGGATTGACCTGTGTGCTCAGGGCTCATCTGTCTGCCTCAGCCATTAAAACTGAGGCCTTTAAAGAAGCGTGTAGGGGCAGAGCAGTGTGAACCAGGACCCACAGCCAGCAGGGCACTGTGGGAGTCGGCTCTTAGTCCTACGTGTGCAGAGACCACGCCTGCCACACAGCACTCGCCAGTGTGTGTGGAAACAAATGCTCGTGGGGCGGGCGGGCGGGGGGTATGTAATGGGTCAGAGTGTCTGGTGGGGTGGAAAGTTCTGGAGGCGGATGGTGGTGATGGTTCCACACAGCGTGAATGTACTTAATGCACCTGAATTGCACACTGTGATTAAAATGGTAAATTTTAATTGTTGTGTCTATTTGGCCACAATAGAAATAACAAATAGAAATATGGTTGCTCTTTTTAAATATAAGAAGGCTTTACAATATAGTCAGGCATTTTGAGAATCTATTGGAAAACTAAGTAAAAACACATGTAAATATAACTATTTGAGAAAAATGTTTGAATCCCTATTTTAGTCACATATACCCTCTTACAAGATGTGACCTAGTTTATGAAAGACACCTTAATTTAACAACATATTTTCAAATAGTTTAGCTCTTAATTTCAACCTTTTGTGTTTTTGAAGATAGCGGTTTTCATGTCTGTGAATTTGGTACATTAATGATTGTTTCTCGACTTTAGGAATTTGAGAGTGTATTTTGCGGTAAAACGGGCAGAAGGCTAAAGCTGACCAGACCAGACTCTTTGGTGACATGTCCTGCACAGGAGAGCCTGCAGAGTAGCCCAGCCGTGGAGATGAAGTGACCAGGCTGGACACACTCCTGGGCGGCCTGCCGTCCCTGTGCCACCCTGAGCGCTCCCTACGGTCCTGGAACTCTGCGCTGACCGGCTGCCTCTCAAGGGACGTGACGCAAGTCGATGGGACTCCAGTGGGGACTTTGGAAGCGCATTTTGTAAAAGTATTTAGAACAAAATACTTATCCATTAGTGTCCTCATAGACCATTTGGGGATGAAGACATCTTGATAATTAGTAAGTAATTTTTCAATTATCTGTCTGATTCCATCATGTTTTCTTAACATGATAACTTAAAAAAACTAACATCCTTGGTAATTTCTTCAGTCTTAAAAGGTACATTGCTTTTTATTTATTTTATTTACATTTTAAATATGCCCCCTTAGCAACTGGAACAAGTTAAATTGTTCTTAACTAGAAGTAGTTTGGAAATTTTATTTCATTTGTTTGTCACTTCCCCTTGTAAGGATTTCGTCTCAGAGTACTGTATTGCAAAATGCAGTCCTATTTTAAACCTTCGCTATAAATTTTCCAGAGACTTCTTTTGTCCATAAATGAGACCTTGTCATGGTAGATTGCTTCAACGCCCTCATTCTCATACTGAGAGTCTGACTTTCTGTGTAATAAACTGTAGTGTTTGGAACTGAGTTTTTCAAATGAGTGGCTTTATTTATTACAAGAGATAATACCAATAGCCTTTAGTGCAATACAAAGTCACCATCAATAAATACTGCTAATCGGAGATAGTGAAAAGTTTGTACACAGAAGCAGGTAAATCAGACCAGACCTTTGTAGGGAAGGGACACCGTGCGTGAGAGCCTTTATTTTCTTGTTAGACTGTGGCCGTCATTAATCTGAAGATTTAGTATATCATTTTATTGGGATCGTATCTCAGTCTTTACACAGATGCTATGTAAACAAGTTGCTAAGTATTTTTTATCTATGGAATTGTACAGAGCTGTTATATGTACACCCTATGTCCTCTCAGATGCTGGGTTTACGGTTTTATTACGTAGGGCCTGTGTCTGAGGTATGCGGGTACAGCTGAATGGACCAAGGTCAGTACACGAAGAGACAACAGCTCGATGCAGGATGCTCTCAGGGACCAAGTGTCCAGTCACTGCGAGTGAGGACCTGGAGGGGCAGGCCAGGAAGGCCTCGCTGGACGTCACGGCACGGTGTGTCGTCCACTCCTTAATACCAGACACTGCTGCTCTCTGGGTGTCCTTCCACAGCTCACTGCTCGGCTCGGCATCGCTTTCTCACTTGCTGCCTTAAGTTATGTTTTAGGAGCTTCTAGGTCCCGATTTTTCCCCAGTGCCTCCCATCACGGCTCCTTGGCAGGCCGAGGTGTCGCAGATGCCAGGGGTCCCCTGAGCTCCAACAGCACCAGGAAGGCCAGGGTCACCAGGCAGCCCGGGCTCACCAGGGGCCCCGTCTCTGCCGTCTTTGCTCACGCCCTGCACGCCTTGCGGTCCTTGAGAGAGACCAGGAAGGTGAGTGTAGATGCAGTAAGAACAGAACATTTGTGGTCAGCATGCCACTCAGCTCTTTTCTTGTCCTAGCTTATTTCTGAACTCTGGAAGCGGCCAAAGGGAGGAGCGCCCAGGCTGGGAGAAGGGCAGGGGCAGACGTCTGAAGTGGGCAGGGGTGTGGCCGGCGCAGCAGGAGGCCACGCAGAGCCACAGGGAGCTGGGCTCTGAGTTTGTCCTAAGGACGCCGGCTCCGACTTGAGGAGAGTTAATTGGTGCCATGTGACGAAGGGATCCGGAGTGAGCAAGGGGGGTGCTTGGTGAGCGATGATGGTGACAACCATGGGGGTGGACTGGGTGTGAGTGGAAGAGGACGCCCCCACCAGGTGGTGGGCACCTGCAGGGTGGATGGCAGGTGGAGGCAGAGTAGGTCAGCAAAGGAGAAACCAGGAATGTGGGGTGCAGCCTCCAGGCCGGGACAGGAGGGGAGGGCGTGTGGGGTGCGAGGGGAGGGCCCCACCCACGGTGTGGAGGGAGCGCGGAGAAGAGCCGGAGCTGACAGCTGTGTTTTGGGAAAACCAGGAGGCCTTAGCCTTCCGGGATGTGTGTGCAGAAGAGAATGACCCCGGGACAGTCTGAGAAGCTCGGGGTGGACCACGGCTGGGCTGGCCTTTGCCGGGGACAGCGGCGCCTCCGCCCTCGTGACAAAGCATTTATATTCAGCATTAAAAACTCAGACATTCGGGGTATGTGTGGGTCAACTAAGAGAAAATTCTGTTAGAATTTAACTGAAATCGATACTAGACAGCTTTACTAAAGCAGAATTTAACTGAATCTACTCGACTAAAATAGACCCGGGGGCCTGTCCTCGACTAAAATAGACCCGGGGGGGGTCTGTCCTCGACTAAAATAGACCCGGGGGGTCTGTCCTCGACTAAACTTCTGCATGACGAAGTAGTTACTAGAACCGTTCCTAACCTGCCTCTCAGAAGCCTTTGCCGAGAGGAAGGAATGGTTCTGCTAGCAGACGATGAGACGTGTTCATCACCCAAAGTTATACAATGGGAAGGATGCCCCAAAACACAAGCTGTTAGCGACAACGGCCTCGTACCTTGGAGCCCCTGGTCTCCGTCAGGCCCGTCCACACCCACGCCAGCTGAGCCTTTGTCTCCTCGGTCCCCCTGGTTTCCTGTCAAAGGTATTTGACACACACACATGTTGAGAGTGCCAGATTCAAGTTTGAAGACAGACTCTGGTGCAGGGTCATGGACCACACCATGTGTGGGTGGCCCTGCCTTTGTACAAGTGGGGTCCCTACTTTTCAAGCTTCTCACTGAAGTGGAACATGTGGTCAAGCACACAGAGCACAGCGTAGAGCTCGACGGAGTCTGACAAAACGAGCCCACCCGTGCGGCCAACCAGCACCAGGGCAGCCGCTTCTGGCGGTGTTTTAGTTCCATTCAGAAGGCTTTTTGCCTGTTAAACAGCTGAGTGCTTATTTTGTGTTCCTATTTTCAACATGATTTTTGACCCACGAGTTATCTACAGGTGTTTTCAAATGTTCTTCTAATTGTCATTCCCATCTCCCACGTCCTGCTGGTTTGGTCTTGGTGGCCACGGTCACGGCAGGTGTGCTGAGGTCTCCTGGTAGGAAGGCCCCTGTGTCAGCCTGTGCCTGATGTGATGTCGGTGCATACAAGTTATTCTGGAATTAGGTTCCTGGTAAATGGAACCTTTTGTCAATACAGCGACACTCGTAAACCAAACAACATTCTTTGGGGCGGCCTGTCTTGCCTCATGTTAATAGTAGCAACCCCAGCTCTCTTCTGGTTGGTGTTTGTCAGTATCTCTTTTTTGATCAGATGCGTAGGCTTGACGAGCAGTGTGAGGCCACTAGGCAGTCGGTGCTCATCATCCCCTATTACATATGGACCACTGGTGGGGATGGCGTCCGTGGCCATGGAATTACAAGCTGACCTCCCCACAGGGCGTGGGCGTTTCCCGCATTGAGGCCCTTAAGTAGTTGGTTCCAGTGCAGTGTCCCTGACCCGCTGTGTCCCTGACCCACTTTGTCCCTGACCCGCTGTGTCCCTGACCCGCTGTCTCCCTGACCCGCTGTGTCCCGGGGGGAGAGTGGGAATGGAAGCTCAGCAGTAACAGGGCTTCTCCCTGAGGACTTGCAGTCTATTTTCTTATTTCATCCTCACGATAACCCTCGGGTGTCCCATGCTGCCATATTGAAGGGACCAAGGCGCCAGGAGATGGAACGACCTGCCTGCCTCCTCCGGAGAAAGGCCATCTTCAGATGGAGTGAGGAGCCTCAGTGCTCCTGGAGGACACACACAGACCACTGTGTCTCTGTGGTGGCTTCACTTCAATATTGTCATGGTATTTTTCTGGGGAACCAATATAGGTGATTAATGCTGTTTTTGAATTTTATTTTCAAAAGACTTAAAGGCATTCAGGTCCCTATTTGAAGAAAACCCCGTGTGGTCTTTTATTTGAAGACAGCCACCCCTCAGTGCCCTCTCTTAGCGTGGCAGCCCAGAGACGTGGGCACTTGAAGAGCTGTGTGACAGTTAATTTTGGACGGTCTCATAGCTGGGATGAGCAGATGACTTTGACGTTTGCCCTCGGGCACTGAAACTGTTAACCTCTAAGAATCCTGGAAACAAGTGAAGTGGTACCACTAATGATGGAACTCCTTCACCTGCCAGCAGATTTAACGTGAACCTCACAGAGGAAGCAAGGAACTCACAGAATTCAGTGTCCCTTGGAAACTTTTTCCTTAAGCTGTTTTTTAGAAACAGATTATTTGGTCATTAAGTTGGAATGAATGGAATCATGAGCTTTAAATCCTTCACTTGGGCCGTGGGGCTGGCTGATGCAGCCAACTCTGGGCAAACCGTTAGAACGTTAAAGTGAACCAAATGTTAAAGGTTAGTGTCCAACAGTTCACAGAGCTGTGTTATTCGTGCCCCGGAAGCCCCATCTCTGCCTGAGCACGGGGCCTCCCTGGACGTCAGCATGGTCACTGTGAACAGACGGGACCACGAGGGGGTCAACAGTCAGCGTGAGCATCCGTGATTTTGTCTTGTTTCTAAATTATGTTTCCTAGTTCTTTATGGTCTTTAAAGTGGATTTTTCCAATTTTATAATTTTTGCCTTCTGTAACAGAAATGTTCATATATGCCAGTTTTCATTAAGGTATGTGCTATGAAGTATAAATGGAGTATTCATTCCTCACATTTTTATCAAACTTTTCTCCCCTAAATGTTGTTTTGATGGTATTTGAGAAAAACATCACATTTTTAAAATATTACAGTATGTGTGGGGTTAGTAAGGGCATTCACAATACTGGGCCCTGAAACCATGAAGGCCCCATTTCCCCTGAGCACACCTGGCTCACCGAAGCGGCAGCCCAACCTTTCCCAGCACTTGCAGCATTTCCAGAGGAGCCGTGTGGACTGAGAGGAGGCGGGGACTTGAGGCCACTCAGACGCATGTGTTAGACACGGTCTTTGTAAGGCTGGGCAAGGCCAGAGCACCTGCCCACGGGCTCGGGTTCAGGTGAGCTTGGGTCCCAGTTTTCCCTCAGGTTCTCTTCCCTCCCTTGTCCCTGCAGAGGAGAACTTCTCTGCGTGGAGGGATCACGTTTCACAATGTAGGGGATGTCTGGGCAGCTGTCATGTGGCTGGGGGGCTGCCCACAGTAGAGTGGCCATGTGGTGGGGCCGACAGTACTCACCTCTGGGTCCGGGGTCTCCCAGCTCTCCGGTGGGACCACGATATCCAGGGGGCCCTCGAGCACCAGGGTGGCCAATGGAGCCTGGGGGCCCCGGGGGTCCCGGGGGTCCAGCTGGACCAGGCCGACCGATGGACCCTGGTGCTAAAGGCTTCCTCAGGTGAGCAGCTAACTGTGCAATTTGTTCTTTTGGAAAACAAAGACACAAGCATTTATTCAAAGAGGATTATCAAAAGTATTTTATGTAAAACAAAATATTTAAAGTGCCTTTCAGAAAGAAGTTTTGTTTGTTGGTTGAAAATGGCTTTAACTGCCTTAGGGTAAGTCGTAGATGCTGTGAGATTTCCTCTGTGTACCAAAGAGGGAATGACAGGCCTAGAAAGGGGATTCTGTTTGTTTTGGAGCTCCTTAAAATTCCTGTGGATCAGAGTGGCCAAAAGACGTCCACTTGGTCCCTCAAAGCCGAAAGGGCACAATTATTTGTCCCTTGTACCCATTCATTCAGCAGACACTTAGAACATGCGCCGTGTGCCAGGCTCTGGGAATCCTGCCCGAGGGAGCCCTCGTCTAGTGCAGACAGACAGACCAGAGCACCAGTGTGGACCTCCAAGGACCACAGGCCAGCCCGCAGCTCAGCTTGGCTGGGAAGCAGTGGAGGATGAGGCTGGGGGTGAAGGTGGGGCTGAGGCATGTACCCCCAGGTGCTCGTGGGGCACAAGGAGCCACCTGTGGAGGGGAGAGCGCTTACCACTGACCATGCTCCCGCACAGCTCCCGGATGTGCTGCTCGCTGGCCTCTTTCCCCTGAAATTCACCCCCCAAATTCATCAGCGTACAGGGGCATTCTGGCAGCTCTCTGAGGCGCCCCCACTCTCACACCCTGAAAGGTAACTGATGACCGATGACTGAGCGCAAGGAAGGAAAGAAACACGTACCGGGACTCCGGGCTTCCCAGTGATGCCAGGCACGCCCTGGACACCCTGGAAGCCCACAGGGCCCGGGGGGCCTGGGACGCCCTCCACACCGCTGGTGCCATTGGGACCCTGGATGCCTTTTGGGCCCAGCTCCCCTCGACTGCCCGACTGGAGAGAAAGAGCAGAACGAGGTGGGTCGGGGGCGAGCCATGCCCAGGAGCTGCCAGCCCACATGCTGTGCCCTCTTGGCTGGCAGTTTCCACCTTGCCCGAGTTCTGAACAGAGTGGTCATTTATGATCTGCAGGCCGTCAGTGCCCCACAGGTAGCCTGGTGGCCCAGAGGTGGCCTGAGAAGCCAATGGGCTCCTTTGGATATTGTCACTGGAACATCTGCCAGGTACTCACCTCTCCTTTGGGTCCCACAGGGCCACTGGGACCCTGCAAAAGAGAAGGGGTACATTCTAATTACTCCGGTGGTGGTGTTAGCTGGGTGGAAATTAACTCCCAAGGAACGACTCTAACACATTATTAGCTGGGGATGGAATAAAAAATCAAACCATCCACCGAACCGCTATTTGACTTTGCCAAAACAGCAGCAGCCGTATCCTTTTACCCTTCTAGGTACGTGTTTTACTATGCTAGGATTGTGTTCTATCTACTGATCTTTTTTAGCTTATTTCTGCAACGCGTGTTTTAGTAGCTGTGTGGCGCTTTTTCTCGTGGATGTGGACTTTGTTCCCACTCTTTCTTCTTGTAAGCGATGCCGAGCTGAACGTCTCTGTGCTCAGAGCTCCCCCATCTCCAGCTGTGTCCACAGGAAGCTGCCCGCTGGATGCAAACAGGGACACAGTCCCACCAGACAGACGGCCCATGACCGACTCATCCACGTCGCCATCTGGGTGAGAGCCTGGACACCACGTGCTGCTTGGGCCACATCACTGACTCCTCGTCGAAGCCACAGGGAGAGTCTGGGGTGAAGCTGGTCAGCCCACACGGCCCGACTGCCGAAGTCGCTGGGGCACAGTGCAAGGCTTCCCGGCTCGCAGGACTGCCACCCCCATCAGATTAACGGGAGATGGATTCCCAGGGTCCCGTTTGTCAAGGTTGTCTAGGAATTCGCCAAAATAACGCACACAGAACTGAGGTTGTCTTGGCTGGAGACATAAGAAGTTGTACTGGGCCACAAGGTACTGCCAGAGGATCCCTGGGGCTGAGCCATTTCCATCTCACCCAGACACAGGAAAGGCTTAACTGCAGAACTAGGAATTCTGCCATGTGGGGGCCAGATCTGTCCTGCCCCAAACTCCCTGATTGTTCTGGTTCCGTTGCCTCCAGGAGAAATGTGAATCTGTCAACGAACTCAATCGAGGATTTTATTTTAAACTTAACCTGTTTTAGTTCTGTGGAAGCAGAGTCTGCTTTAGTTAAAACTCAGCTGTGACTAATGCATGCTGAAAGGCCACTGCTGGAGGGACTTTGCAGGCAGCGTCTCTGTGCAGGAGAACCCCAGAGCCGGGCCTGCGGCCACCCCTCCCCAGAGGCCCAGCCCAGCCCCACCCGCTGCCTTCAGGGCCGCTCAGGGGCCGGGGCCTCCGTGACGCGAGGCTTCCCCCCTGGGAGTTTCTCCTTCTGCCAGGATGTGCAGGACCCAACCTCCTCCACAGGTGGGTGCCCCCACGGATCCCCAAACATGACTGGTTCATCTCAGCTGTCAATAAAAGTGGAGTCAACTTAACCACACTTACCAGTTC
The DNA here is from genome assembly GCF_021613505.1 of Equus quagga. Taxonomy (NCBI): domain Eukaryota; kingdom Metazoa; phylum Chordata; class Mammalia; order Perissodactyla; family Equidae; genus Equus; species Equus quagga. The sequence continues at coordinate 110,667,671 of NC_060278.1, read as the reverse complement.
TCCCTTGTCCCCGGGAAGACCATCGGAACCTGCGATCCCCTGAAAATGATAGACCCCAAAGTTAAAGAACTGTCCGTGCCTTAAGCCGTTGTCAAACCTGGGTGGCAGCTGGTGCAGCAGACCCAGGCCCAGGGCGAGGACGCCAGGCTGAAGTCACTGGTTGACATGATGAGGCTTTTCTGCCAAGCAGAACCACAGGCGGGTTTCGACTGATCTGGGTCCTTGACCAGCATAAAAAGGGCCTGGTGCTCCCTGGAGGCCGGAAGAAGCTGAGCCATAGGGACACAGGCCCCTCCCACCCCTGAGCCTTTCCAGAGAGCAAAGTGCTGCCAGAGGAGTGAACACATTTCTAGTCTGCTTCTGGAACCCGATTCTGTCCCCTTTGCATGATCACTTTCCCAGAAGCTCAGCAGGGAACGTCCCCTCCACTTTGAGGGTCCCAGAGGAGCCACCAGGCTGGAGGCAGCTGCTGTTGTACCCAGGAGCTAGCTGGCAACGTTGGGCTGCCCTGCCATTGCACCCAGGAAGGCGGCTCACATGGGTCCTGGTCCCCGCTCTGGCTCCGGGGCTGGGTGCCCAAAGCTATCGTCACTGCTCAGAGGGAGCAAGAACCAATGACAAAGATGGAAGGAGGGAGAGAAATGAGAAGTGAGGGTGCCACTCAGAGCTCCGAAGACGGCCCCACATCCACATCTGACTTCACAACGGGGGTGCCCACTCACCTGTTCTCCCTTAGGCCCTGTGGCTCCTCCCGGGCCCTGCAGCAGAGAGAAGCCTCGGCATTAGGGGGTTACAGGAATCCCGAAGGTGACCTGCCCGAGCTGTGGAGCCAGGAATGTGCACGCTGCCTGCACAGGGGGCTACATGGAACAGGCTCCCTCCCCTGGACTCAGTCCCAGCGACAGACTGTGCTCCATGTGCATCTCCTAAGTGTCTCGGGGGTCTTTCTGTAAACCCGCCTCATCTTTCTAGGCACGCCACAGCGTCGCACCACATGGGGCACCACGATGGTCTAACAGCTCTCTCCCACGTTTGCAATCCCAGTGAATTGGGTATTTCTGCGCACGCGATCCTGGGATGACTTCACAAGGTGGAACTGCTGAGTCAAAGAGCCAAAAGCTGACATGAATCATCTTCCCAGTGGACTGGGAGATTAGGGACATGTCTGGGAAGCAGTAGGATCGCCCCTAAAATATTATAATAAAAACTGTCCATTTGCCCAAGAGCAGCCTGACTGAGAACCCGCCCAAAGGGCAGGACGGTGGGACTTCCCTGTGAATCCAGGGTGCGGTGAGGGCAGGATTGGGCAAGGTGGTGAGAGACCCAGTGACTGGCCCCTCACCCCACTGGGGACGGGCCAGTGCCCAGGGGCTCCTCTCCACCCTCTCTGAGGCCCCTGGCCCAGCTGGTGTGTCTCCGACCCCTGGAGGCTGTCCCAATCCAGGCTGGTAGTTTCCATGGCACCCTGTCACTGCCCGAGATGAAGGGGCATCTGGGACTTTGGCTGCTGGGCCTCCCCGTCTGCAGCGATGTCAGGAAGCAGGTGTGGCCTTCGCAGGGCCTCGAGTGCACCTCTGGAGGGCTCTGTCACTGCCCGGCAGGCGGCGGCCACAGAAGGCACTAGGGGTCCCCGAGCACCCGGTGCAGCGTAGCTGGGCCGGGCAGGAGTGTAGACACAGGCCCACAGCCTGCTCCCTGTGACCCAAGGCCGTGCCCTGGCCACCAGGCAACCACCAACCAGCCTGGGGCGCTCTGTACCCCGACTGTCACAGGACAACGGGGACCCCACAGTGAACCTACTGGCTGTCGTAAGACCACTAGGAAAGAGTCTCGAAAAGTTAGACAGCCAGTTACGGTAGTTTAGAGGGATGGTTTTCACACTTACAGTAACGTCACCCTGTGCCAAGTAAATCCTCTGCGGAACCCGACAGATAGAGTGAGCAGAGGGCCAGGAGCCGCTGGCCCCGGCCCCACAGGCCCCACAGGCCCCACAGAGCCCGGAGTGTGCAACTGCTGGGCACCAACAGTGTGTAAGACGTCCCTGCAGGACCTCTGACATAGGGCCCCCGTCTGTGTGTCCCATGGGACTGTGGATGTGGGGGTAGGGGTGGGACACCCCTTGCTGGGACAGCCACTTACCCGGTCACCTATGTCGCCTCGGAGACCCTGGGGACCCGGCAGCCCGGGGTCTCCCACGCTGCCCTTCCGGCCCTACGGACAGAGACCCAGCTCATCAGTACCCACCAGGGAGCCCAGCAGGGACCCTTCACCCTGCCCAGCTAGCCCACCTGGGCTCACTGGACAAAAACCCTGACCCCAAACCTCACTCACCTGGAAACCTCGGACACCAGGGGCCCCAGGAGGGCCTTGTGGGCCCAGAGCACCCTGAAAGACAAAAGGAAGGTATGAGTCCAGCTCTGCTTTCCCCAAGGGGCTGGGCAGACGCAGGAGCTGGTCCTCGGCCATATAGCCCAATTGCTGGGGACAGAGGCGGGGGGCCATCCTAGGGGGAAAGTGGGGGGGGTTGCAGAGGTCAGGCATGCCCTCAGGCCCCATGCATCAGCCAGACTTGGTGCCAGGCACCACTACCCAGGGCCTCCTGGAGCCCTGCAGCTGATGTCACCATATCTCCGTCTATGGCGGGAACATGAGGCTTGGGGAACTTCCACTGCAACTCCTGGGGCCCAAGGTGGGCAGCTCCCCTCAGCCGGGCATTGTGGCTTTGTTCCCTCAGCACAGAGGTCTCAAGGACAGGACCGCTCCAGCCTGGCCCTCACCATCTCCTGGCTTTCATGGGCTCGGCCCATTGATGCGTCCAAAACACCGCCCCAGCCCCCATGGAAACTGGGCCACACAGAGGCAGCTCCATGCCAATCCTCCCGTCCCAGGCTGTGCCCTCCACTCACCGCTGAGCCCCTGTGGCCAGCCTCGCCGCGCTCCCCAGGCACGCCAACGTCTCCCTACACACAGGGAGGAGGTAGTGTCAGCAGGGTCCACGCGCTGGGGTTAGGGGTGAGGGCAGTGGATACTTACTGGGATGCCAGGTTCTCCCGAGGGACCAGCCTCACCCAGCTCTCCAGCTCTGCCCTGCAGGGGAAGAGACCCTGAGTGCCCTCCCACATCCCCCGCATCCAGGACCGAGGTGCTGGCCCCCCTCCCGGAGAAAGAAGCCACGTACCAGTTCTCCCTTCTCGCCCTTGGGCCCTGCTCGTCCTGGGAGACCCTGCAGGGCAGAGGTCAGGGATCAGAGCTGCCGAGGCCATGGGCAGCAGCACACAGCCCGAGGCAGAGCACCCTCAAACAGCGGGCAGTCTCCCCCAGTCCTGCTGACCCTGACGAGGGCCTCCAACAGTTTCCTTGGCCTCAATGCAGAGACCCTTGCATGAGCCCCCGCTCAGGGACCCATAGGAGACACCCCTGTCCTGGGAGTGCCCCCTGGCACAGTCCCTGGGGCCACTGCAGGAAGCCCCGTGCACTCACCGGCAGCCCGTTGGGACCCTTCTCCCCTGGGGCACCATTGCGACCAGCCTCTCCCTGCAGGAGATTGTGGAGGAAAGGGGTGCTGAGGCCCAGGAGGCTGAACTCCCTGAAGACTCCTCCTCCCCTGCAGGCCGCCAGCTGAATACCAACCTTCTCGCCATCGAGTCCCGGCACGCCATCCCGGCCATCCTTGCCCGGCATGCCCTGGGGATAGAAGACAGTGTGAGACTGGGCAGGCAGCATGCCCCTCGCTCCCCCTCATCCCCAATCCTGGGCAGCTCCCTTCCCCATCCCCCGCCTGCACTGGGCCTGCCCCTCTTGGACCAGAGGATCCTGAATGCCCTGGGGTATCTGTGGTCTCACGGCTCAGTGGCCACGTGGTAACCTGTGCTGTAGGCAAGGGGGCATAGGTGCACAGAGGGGCTGCCGGTCTGAGCCCACGCCCACCCTCCACATCTGCCCAGACTCGTAACAGTGCCCCAGGGAAGTCCCGTTGTAGCCCGTTTTACAGATAGGGAAACTGAGGCTGGGTGCTAGGATTTGGGCCCAGGCCTGCCTGACCTCACACTCTGGACTAATTCTGGAACCGAGGACACAGCCAAGTGCTGGGAAGGTGGCAGCAGGGCAGACGGTCTCCCCACATTTCCCCTCGTCAGCCCTGCCTCCTCAACCCCCGGCTGTCCTACACTGACGGGGGCACCCAAGAGCCTGTGCTCTAGGGCCACAGTGGGGAGGGGCCCAGAGAGGCCAGGAGGGAATGCAGGTCTGGGCTGAGCGTGGGCACGTAACAGTGACGAGGGGACACAGGTGTGGAGGGCGGGCGCCCTAGGACCCTCTGAATGCCCGCACCTGTGCCCACCGTCTACCCCACCTGCCCTCACGTCTCACGTTCCCCTGGAACACAGATGAGCTCAACCTGAGACCCTCTACCTCCGCACGGTCAGGACAGCAACAGTTTTCAGGCCATGCAGAATGAAAAAGGGGGACTGTTCAAGCACTATTGCACATTTCCAGATGCAACAGCAGAGCGTGAAACTGAGTGAGGGCCACACGTCCGTGCAGCTGCCCATGCAGAGCCCAGGACCTTGGAAGGAGGATGACCCCCGATGGGAAAAAGAGCGACATCAGTGTCTGCCCCAGTGCTGGGTAACACATACTCACCGGCTCTCCACCCGGCCCGGCCGCTCCGGGGACGCCTTTGGGACCAGGTCTGCCCTAAAAGATACACAAGGGCCGCAGATGGGAGGTGAGGAATGCTCCTGCAGATTATCTCATGGGTTCCTGGGGGCCCGGGCGGGAGCCGTAGGCACACCCAGTGCCCATCTTAGCATCCCGTGGACATTGCAGCATTGCGCGACCCCTCATGGACCGCTGGCTGCTAGGCTTAGTTCAGGGGAACACGAGCTTGTTTGGAGGCGTCCGCAGGCGAAGGCCAGTTTGGGGACGGTCGCTTCAGTTCATTTCATGAGATGCTTAATCGTCTCTTGGCTTCACTTGTGTTCACTTGCTCAGCCCGAGAGTGGCTTTCTCTGTTCATTCATTCCCAGCGCAAGGCCGAGGACCACTGTCCAGGGCTCTCGACTACATGTGTCAGTGGCCAGAATTCAGACCCAGGAGTCTGGTCCTATGGCCCCTGTCCGGCTACTCCAGAGAGGAGCTTGTCATCAGATGCAGCTTCAAGGAGCCGCTGGGGGCATGCGGGCCGGGCTGTGGGAGAAGAGCCTGGGGCGGGGGATTGCAGGGGGCCCCTCCCGGCCCAGCCCGCACAGGAGCAGTGGTCCCCCACCCCACGTCCCCTGGCACGTGCCATCCCTGTGTCCTCCCCCTCCCTGGAGATGAGGTTCTTCTCAAGGAAGTTCTCCCACTTACAAGGTCACCCTTGGGGCCTCGGAACCCCTCCGGGCCTCTCTCGCCTCTGTCACCCTGAAATGACAAGGGGAGACAGGGACAGATTTAACAACAGGAAGTAAGTGGGAGAGCTAGACTGAGGTGTGACTGGCTGGGGTCAGCCCCGGAAGTGGTCAGAGAGAGCAGGACTGATGCTGCTGAGGGTGGCAGAGGCCAGAGAGATGCTAACCACACCTCACTTTATGTCCAGAAAGAGAAAGAACACAATCTCCCGTGAAAGACAAACTCCTTTGGTAAACTGGCCTCCCCTGGTATGCCCACAGGTACCTGCCCAGGTGTGCCCCTCAGGTGTGCCCACTCATGCCCCACAGGTGTGCCCACAGGACGGCTCAGCCCCGGGAAGGGCCCACGTAGCCCAGTGGGGCTGGGGGGGGCATCTGAGTGAGGGACAGGGAAGGGGACAGAGCCTGGGTCTGCCAGGGGCCACCCTCCACCCTAGACACGCACGTACCACTTTCCCGGGAGCTCCTGGGATTCCGGGGGGCCCTCGGAATCCAATGGGACCCTGTGGAGGAGAGGGGGGCATCTGGGGCCTCTCATCTGAAGCCTGGCCAGCATCCCCCAAAGGACCCAGCTCCACCTGGAGGGGCCCTGTCGCGAGCACCCCCACCTCAGTACCTCCCCAGCAGGTTTCTCCCCAATTATCCACCCAGCAGTCCCCAAGCCCCTGTCCCCCTCCTGCATTTGCCAAGGTCTCCCCTCCTGTTCCCCACTTGCCCCTCCCCATCCCCTTGGGCCTAAGCCACAACAGCCTTCTTAGATCCCAGTTTTGGGAACCATGCACGTAAGCGGAGGCCCAGAGGCAGCCTTGCCGAAATCACATGGTCCACCTATGGCCACAGGTGAGGACTGGTGCTCATGGGGTCCATCTGACATCTGCAGTGGCCCCCCAACCACCTGGGCTGACCTGGCGCTGGCCCACATCCCCCAAGGGGCTGGGCTGGGTGGGGGCTGGTAGACTTACCCGGTCCCCGGGGGGCCCGAGTGGCCCTGGCAGTCCTTGTAGCCCCCGAGGACCCTGTGGGGAGAGAGCTGAAGATGCAGGGCCCGGGCCAGCAGCCCCCAGGGACTTCTCACACCCTGGGAGCCACCACGGGGCACTGGTATCTTCCCAGAAGCCCTTGGTTTCAGCTCAGGACCTGGAGGGGGACGGGGGCCACCCTCCTGGGATCAGCAGCCTGGTGGAGGCAGGACCCTGGCCTGGTTTCCTTTGCGGGTGTTGGTGGACCGTCCCCTGCAGCGCTGAGCCGCCCAAGGCGGTGGTTGTCTAAGCGGCTCCTATCCTGCGTCCTTACCCCTGTCCAGCCCCCTCCACTCACCTGCAGCCCCACGGTGCCTGGGATGCCGGCGGGCCCAGGGGGGCCGGGGTCACCCTGCAAAGGAGGTGGAGAAAGTGGTGGTGAGCAGGTCAGCCCCGAGCTCTCCCGGGAGCTTTCATGCCCACCGGTCCCCTTGCCCACACCTGTGCAGTGGCGGGCATTGCCCCACTTCACAGCTGAGCCTCGGAGGCTGAGGGGGCACGTGGCCCCTGTTCCAGCAAGGCCCCCAGTGCTTCCCAGATGCCTTCTCCTGGCTGGCATGGGACCCTTCTGCTGGCCACTCCTGCCATACTAGAGGGCATCAGCTTGGCCCCCAGCCTGTGGGTGAGGACTGACAGATGCCTTCCATTGGGCAGGGTGGCAGAGACCACCGGGCGCGGGGGCATCTGTCCCAGCTCTGCCCAGCCAGGCCTTGGGGAGGCATGCGTGGCAGCTGCTCAATCAGTGCACCCGTGATGCAGCCAGCACCCCTCACTCACCCCACCAGAGTCCCAGTCCCCCACAAGCGCTCTTCGCTCCCTGCGGCCACTGCTTGGACCAGCAGTCCTGACACACCCGTGACACGCCCCTGCTCACCTTCTCCCCGTCCTTGCCGACTTCTCCTTGCTCCCCTTTGTAGCCCGTGGGTCCCTGAAAGCCAGTGGTGGGTGACAAGTCACAGGCCCACCTCCCAGCTCAGGTGGAGAAACCGAGGCCTGGTTGGGAGGGGGCAGGGCTGGGGGGTGCAGGGGGTTTGGGGCCTGATGCCAGCTCTCTCCTGAGCCCTCTCTCAATGCCTCCCAATCCTGAGGGACACGCCAGCGCCCACAGGTCACTAGTGTCAAGGGGGGATGGAGACAGAGCCAGGCCCCCAGGCAGGGCGGGAGGCCAGCCCCCTTTCTTCCTGCGACAACCCTGGAGCCAGGGCAGACTTTCTGGACCCCATCCCCTACCCGCCAGATCTCAGAGCTGGAGGCTGGGCTGCCTCCCATGGGCCCTGAAGGCAAGCCCAGATCTGAGTCACCCCGTGGCCACCACTCACCTTGAACCCTGGCATTCCTGGGGGTCCAGGGGGGCCGGGCGGGCAGATGGCCGGGCACTGTTGGAAGACAGAGTGGTCAGCCCCCTCCCAGACAAACAGGGCCAGACGGCAGCTCTGAGCAGGACGCTGAGGTCAGCACCCAGGGGCCCTGAGATGGGCCTTTCTGCATGGGTGGAGGGGACCTCGGGCCACACAGGGGCCTCCTGGGGAGCCCAGACAGGGCTTCATTCATGCTGGCCGCGGGATGTGGTGAGGTGCTGCCGGAGCCAGACCTTGGCGGCCGGGCCCCTCACAGCCTCCTCCTCACAGCCCGGCTCCAATTTCCCAGCCTCAGTGCAGACGCCAGGTTCAAAGCAGCCATTCAGCACTGGTGGCTGCTGGCCTCACAAAGGGGCCTTCATCCTGTGCCCCGGCTCCCTGCAGGGAGCGTCAGGCCAGGCTTATCCTCTAGGCACAAACGTGCTTTAGGAGGAGACGTGTCCTTCAGACACAGACTCAAAGCTCCCTGCCTCAGATGGCGTGGGGATTCTAGATCATTCCATGGCTGATCTGGCACAGAGCTGGCACCATCAAACTCCTCCCCAACTGCTCCTGCCCGGCCCGTCATCAGGGGCCCAGCCATTCTCCTCACTCTGGGAGATCCCTCCCCTCCCTCTGGGACACCAACCAGTCAAGCGCTCGGGACACAAGGTGGGGCGAGAAGAGCTGGCAGACAGCACCAGCGGGCGAGCCAGACTGGGCCAGCTTCTTCCTTCAAGAGCACAAAACCCTCCTCCGTGACCCCAGCTGCTGACCCAGCCCACAGGCGCACACAGCAGAGAAACAGACCCGGGGCCGCCCCAGTAGCTGTTTTTCTTTTTACACGAGTGACAAAGCTCAAAGACCAAGACAAGAGTGAGTCTCAGACTCTAGTCCAGAACTTTCTGTGGTGGGCAAGCATTGTGTCTGCGCCACCCAGTGCAGCCGCCATTGGCCACGTGTGGCTGGGAACACTGAGTGCAGATTTGATTTTGCTTAAGTTAGGTTCACGCTGCTGCATGTGGCCGATGCATGGGGACAGTGCAGGGCTAGAGAGTGGCAGAGGTGGGGCTGGGGGGGCTGTCCCTAGGGAGCCCCTATCCCTGCCCTCCTGCAGGTAGGGAACCGGACCCTCCCCAGACAGGTCCCCAAGGCTGTGGACCCAGCCAGAGCCCCTCTCATCAAGGCAGGCACCCCCCACCCCCTGCAAAAATGGTTGCAAGTGCCTACCTGAAGGTCAGTAGCGCCTTCGGGGAGGACCCCTGGGTGACCCTGCAACACAGAGATGGCTGACTTTGACACCACCCACCCACCCTCCCTGCCATCCACCACCTCCAGACCACCAGGAGACTCGGGGCTCTTCATCCCCCAAGGGTCACACTCTAGGCCTCCCTCCCCAAAGCGGACAGTGCTGGGTTCTGGGGGCCCATCTGCCAGGCAGGTGACAATGACAAAAACCACCTGTCCTGGGGACAGGGTGGCCGCTGGGCCTGAGCCCTATCCCTAAGTTGGCTGACCTCTGCTTCAGCCCTGAACTTGGCCCATGTCTGGGGAGTGGATCTGGGAAGGCTAGGGGGCCTGGTGACAGGGACATCAACAGTCACCCATGCCCGGAGTCTCTGCCTAGTACTTACAGGGGGTCCCGGAGGTCCTGGGGGGCCAGGGAGGCCTGGAAGTCCGGAGGGTCCCTGGGGGGGATTATGCCTTAGACAGAGCAGGACCAGCACCCTGCCCTGAGGTGAGGTGACCAGCTACTTCCAGAGAGAAACCTCCCTCCCTGACTGTGCCCTACGGGGACCCGCCCAGCTCCACCCACCTCCCCCGGCCCCAGCCTTTGCTGGGGTCCTCTGTGCTCATGAGGTCTGGTCTGCCCCTGTCCCTGGAGGTCAGCCAGGGCTTCCATCAAGGCCCTCCAGGAAAGGAAAGTGGGGGAGGGAGGAGGAGAGGGGGAGGAGAGAGAGAAGAAAGCGGGGAGGGGGAGTGGAAGCCCCTGGAGGATGAATCTGGAGCTTCTCTGCCTGCTGCTGCTGATGAGCCTGCCTGCTCATACTGGTCGGGCAAGGTCTGGGGCAGCCACTCACCGGGGGGCCACGGAGGCCGAGTCCACCTGGGAGGCCACTCACCCCTGCCTCTCCCTGGGGGAGGTAAGGAAGTAAGAGATGGGGGATGGCACCCAAGGAGCTCTGGGGATCCTGGGGAGTTCTGACCTCACTCCTGAATCCCCCTGCAGGGCCAGTCTGCCCACCCTGAAGGGACAGGGGCTGCAGGTGGGGGTCAGGTCCCTGTCCCCGAGGAGCCCCGCCCCCAGCCCTGATTTGGGTCCAGGCAGCCAGGTGGGCTCAGGGTGTGGAGGGCACGCTTGGGTGGGGAAGGGCTATCAGTACTCACGGGGGGTCCGGGGCGGCCTTTGCCCTGCAAAGCCAAGCAAGGAGTCAGAACTTGCTAGGGGCAGGAGGCGGTTTGCCCACAGCCCTTGTCCCTCAAGACGGTCAGGTGGGTCCTGGGGAAGAGCTCCTGGTGCAGGAGACCCTCCCCAGGGGAGAGAGGGCACAGCCTAGATGGTGTCCCAGGACCCCAGCCCAGGGATCAGCCCCCGGGAAAGGCAGAGACAGGAGACTCCTGGAGGACACCCCACCCTGGTGGGACCTCAAATGCCCACTGAGAAGAGAGGCGGTACTCACCCCCAGCCCAGGCGGCCCTGGGGGTCCCAGGTTTCCCTGTGGAAGGAAGCGGGCGTCAGGAGTGGGCTGGCCCTGGCACCCTCGCCTGTTTGCAAACTGGTCCCCCTCCCTCCCAAGTCCATCCTACAGCTCCTCTGAGGAGGGGTCCCCGCTCTACAGAAGGCTGAGATGGGGGGGACCTCTGATGCCCCAGTGCTCTGGGACGGCTCCTCTGCCAACAATCCTGCTGAGGAAAAGCCAGAAAAGGTCCTTTCCCAGGAGCCCTGCTGGAGACAAATGTGGAGAGGAGGACCATGTGCGCTGGGTGGGCCTCCAGGAAGGCCCAGCAGCAGGGCTGACCTGAGCCACACAGAAGCCCTCCGGTTAACCCACCTCAGAGGTCACTGAGACCTCCGACCTCCCAGGGAGCCTGGAACCTGGGGCGGCCCGGTCCTCTTCCTTCCTTGCATCCCAAAGACACTGTCCTTGCACCCTGTGCCCCTGTGCTCCCGCCCCCTCCACCCCCCGCAGGGTAAGTCCGCCCCTCCTGCAGCAAGCCTGGAGCTAGCCTACCCTCCCCACCTCCTCCCGCCCCCTCAGCACTGAAGGACCCGCTGGCCACAGGCAGCCACTCTCCCTTATTTCCAACTCAGAACACTCTCACCACTGAGGCCCCAAAGGCAGGGCTGTGTCCTTGTGTCCCCCCACCTGACTTCCCTGCCCTCTGCGCCCCAAGGAGGACCATGGGGTGGACAGTCACTTCTCGCAAGGAGGAAAGTTGAGCTCAGTTTTGCACTCAGAAGTCACAAGAGAAAGATCCTTCCTGAAGAGGGTCAGTCAGGAAGTGGTCTCAGTGGATGATGGTCAGACTTAGGGGACAGGCTGGGTGGCATGGGCCGCTCGGGTGGGCACAGAGAGGGGGTGGCGGTGCACCCGAGGAGGAAGGCACATAGAATCAGTCACCCCCAACCATACCAGCCTCCCAACACGGTCTGAATGCCAGGACAACTCTGAGCAGAGGCGAGCGTGGGACAGAGCACCATGGCCACTCGCCACCCCGTGCCCACCTGCCCTCTCCACCCCACCACAGGGCAGGACCCAGCCAGCCCCAGTCCTGCAGCTGTCCTCAGAACCACCAGCCCCATGCCTTGTGGACAGAGGGTCCTTGGCCTGGCCACCTCTGGCCAGGGACCTTGCCCTGAACTGAACTGAAGCCACTTGATGACATGGTTCAGGCACTTACCCGTTCTCCAGGGGCACCCTTGGGTCCTGGGGGTCCATCACGCCCTGTCAGGCCCTGGGGAGGGAGGCAGAGGGCTTGAGGGGTCACAGGGAAGGACATGCTCCCCGCAGGGGGACGATCAAGCTTTGAGCCCTTCCATAACTAAACAAGAGTCCAGAGAGGCCACAGAGGCCCACGGCTCTGGCACCTTCCTCTCCTGGCCCCACCCACTGTCCACCTGGTATGCCAGGGGCTCTGGCGGGAGGAGGGGCCGCCAGCGACAGGAGCTCCAGCAGGCAGGAGAGTTCGCTCCTTAGACCCCATTCCAGTCCTCACAAAGCCTGCTGGCCCTGAGGCCAGGCCTTGAGCCCCTGATGACCGATGGCAAGGCAGTCTGGAGCTGGGAGGGGCCTGGATAATGGGCGTTTGTTCCCAGACAAGCAAGAGCTGGTGGGACTTCCACCTCTGCTGTGGGTTGGCTCTGTCTGTGAGCCGCCAGGCCTTGGGCAGACACTAACCGGTCTGGGATGAAGGCCAAGGGACCCCTGCTGGGGGACATCCGGACATCTCTGGGCACTGGGCTTCCTGCTTGAGCAGGCCCAGCTGGAGAACAGCAATTACCTGACTCCAGGCCCAGAGGGGAATGGGAGGCCGCAGGGGGAGAGTGCTCTGGGAAGGGGGAGGAGAAGGGCTCTGGGGAGGGAGAGGGGAGAGGGACTCTAGGTAATGGTTGGGGCAGGGGCTTTCTGGGGAGGAGGAGGGGAGGAGCTCTGGGGACAGCGGCACACTCACGTCCACACCAGGCAGGCCTGGCAGCCCGGCCTCTCCTGCTTTCCCTGGCTTCCCTGGAGCCCCTTTCGGTCCCTGTCGGAGGAGAGGGCAGAGGCGTGAGAGAAGGTCGTCCGCCAGAAGCCCTTGGCCTTCACGGAGAAGAAAGGTGTCTTCCAGCTGGGGCTCTAGCAATTCGAGATGGGCCTCTCTCCGCCCTGCAGACCCTGACCCAGCTGGGGCTCCCCCGTCCACCCCTTGCTGGCTCTGGGGGGCTGCCCTCTCTGCTGACCTCCTCTCAGTCATACCTGTAGGACATTCACCTGGACCCTTGGTTTACCTGGTCGCTTCAGCCTCCCCAGCTAAGGACTGCTGGGTCGCTCTGTGGGACCCCCAGTGAGCCCAAGGACCCTCAACTCCTGGGTCTGAACAGTTGCGTGAGGGCTCATCTGTGGGACCTCTGACCGGCTGGACGTGCAGGGCTGTATGGACCCCTCCCCTGGCCTGTCCGGGTGCCGGCCCAAAGAAAGCTTCAAAGCCAGACCCTGCCCAGAGACGCTGGGCCCCGCGCTGTCCCCTCCCACCCCTCCTGGCTCAGCCCTCTGAGGCCCAGCGCCTGGGAAGTGGTGCAGACCCCTCTGTCCTAGGCCCACCTCCACCCCCCAGACCAGAAGGGGGCTGCCCCTCTCCCCACTGCAGCCAGGACACTCACCGGGGGCCCAGGCAGACCTGGAGGGCCAACTTCTCCCTGTAGAGGAGGAGACGCCCACACGTGACCAAGAGTCCTTAGAAACCCCGTCCTAGGAGAGAAGAGGGGAGCCCCTCACCCCTCGTCCACATGTAAGGGCCACCTCCCCTCTAAGGCCACATGCAGAGGCAGCGGAGGAGGGCAGGGTGAGCTGGACAGATGGCTCAGTGCCTGCAGGGCCCGCACAGCTTTTGGGGACCACTTTCAGGTCACAGGGACATGATCCCCAGAAAGGAGGGGAAGAAGCATGAAGCCCCTCCTCTCCACCCAACTGAAAAGCTTAAGAAAGTGGGCCAAGAGGCCTCCCGCTCCGCCTGGTCGGAGGTAGCGGCCCCCTAGATGCATAGAGGCCCAGGAAGACACCCCAGCCTCTGCCCTCACCTCCCGCCACGACCACTAGGCCTGGAATAAATCTTTCCCCAAGGCTTCCATGCCAAGTCTTAAGCAGACGTGTCCCCAGAAGGAACTATTCAGCTTGGCTCCAGTCAGCCTGGGAGCCCTGGGGCACCAGGTGCCCAGCCCCCACAGGAGGCCGGGGAGGAACACCTGAGCAACTGCCCTGCGAAGGGTCGGGGGAGGCTTAGGGCCATCAGGGCCGGGCAGGGCCTGGGGACTTCAAAGGAGGCTGAGGACCCATGGGGGCTGCACCCAGGGAGCCATATGGGTGAGGAGAGGCCTTGCGGGGGTTCTCCGCCTTTCATGGAGGGGCTGGATGGGGGGCTTTCACCCCAGGTGGTCCCTGTCGGGGGGCAGGATTTCAGCCGCCTCTCCATATTGCTTGGGCCACACTTGGACTGAGGCACCCACGGAGTATGCCATCTCTGGGGCAGAGCCAGCCTCCAAGCTCCCTCCAAGGCTGGCTCCAGCCCCCAGCAGCCCCCACAAGACCCACCCAGAGGGACAGGACTCATACCTCCACCCCCAGAATCCAGGAGCACGGGCCCCTCCATTTCCAGTCCAAAGACCACCATGCGGCACCCCCACCTGCTCTGGGGATGCCATCCCCATGGGGTGTGCCCCAACTAGAAACAAGGATCATCTTTGTCCCGTTCCACATCCCACAAGGGGTGCTGGCTCATCACGTGATGTAACCCAGCTCTGGGAGGTGGACTGAGCATTTTCTCCATTGGGCCTGGGGGCTCAGGGAGGTTGAGGTCAGAGCTGGAACCCCACAGAACCCTCCGTGGCCCTTCCCAGCCCCCAAACTCACATCGATGCCGTCCTTGCCGGGCTTCCCAGGTGGCCCTTGGGGACCAGGGGGGCCTGGAGGTCCCGTTTTCTGAAAATGGAGAAATGTCATTAGGCAGCTGTGCCCCTGCCTCCTGTGGGGTGGGTACCCCTGGTTGGCCCTCAGGTCAGCCCGATGGAGTGTCCCTCTCCCCGATCCCAAGCACTGGGCCCTGTCAGGGGCACAACCCTGGACCGCCTCAGAGACCCCCATGGCAATATCCATGCGCAATATCCATGCTGCTTGTTTGTTTGGCCAAGACGGGTTGCGTCCCAGCCCAGCAGGGAGCCGCTGGGAACAAAAGCGACATTGTGCGTCCTTGTTGGCGGCAGCAGCCAGACCCCAGCCAGGCAAGGACGGGGTGGCCTCCTGGGCTCATCCCCAAGGTGTCCCGGCATCTTTGGGGGTTCAGTTGGGCAACTGTGACTCCGTGCCACAGATGGCAAGGTGGGCTATGGGGCAACAAGGCTGCACCAGCTTCTCCAAGCGCCCACGGCCCACAGCATCCCGGCCTCATTCGCTGGCCCAGAGTGGCTGGGGTGGGGGTTCACCCCTGGCTGCACTGCTTGATGTCTGAACTCAGAGCCCTGGATCCCCTACTCTGGGCCGCTGTTTGCCTGTGCGAGCCCAGCACACCTGTGGCCCCATGCTCACCTGTGCCTCGGTCATGGTCACGGCCAGGAGCTGCCCGAGCAGGAGCAGGGCCAGGGTGGGGGCTCCGGCCATGGCTGCACTCGCTCTCTGAGCTGCGCCGGCGGCGGTGTCCGGCTCGGCTCGGCTCGGGGCTCGGTGGGCGGGGCGGGCAGTGGGCTGGATGCCAGTTCCCGCCCCGCCGGCCGCACACAAGCCCCCCATTCAGCTGGGCCCACCTGGGCGGGCGGGGGCTCCCCTGCCGCCCCGCGCCTCCCTGCCGAGACAGGCAGGGGGAAAAAAGAAGCCCAGTGGCATTTTTTTGGCCAGCCTCTGAGTTAAAATTATCCCAGCACTGGTGACTTACACACATATACCTTTTAGCAAAAAAGAAAGGCGCTCTTTTCTCCCTTTGCCCCTCGCCCCAGTGTGCAGAGGGAGGAATCCCACAGTGAAGGGCTCCTTTGGAGAAGGGGCAGCCCTAGTCCTGGAAACGGGGTGCAGGAGTTGCATATCCCATCTCAGGGTCCTGAGTGGGACCCAGGAAGCCCCCCAGAGATAGCAAGCACCCTTGTGCCAGGGGTAGACAGGGCCCCCACAGCCCCGGTTCCTGCCTTCTGGCCCTGCCCTGGGAAAGAGTCTAGACCCATGCCTACTCGGCTGGGAGCACCTCCCACTCCCAGGGCCCTCGCCCCAAACTTTAACTGTACTGAGTGGTCTGTCCACATCAGCCATCACTGGCAGAGGCCAGACTCTCACCTGGCACCCTCCCATTTCCCCCAGGAGAGAGCCAAGTGGTGGCCCTGGAAGACCTGGCAGCC
Organism: Equus quagga; assembly: GCF_021613505.1. Classification (NCBI taxonomy): domain Eukaryota; kingdom Metazoa; phylum Chordata; class Mammalia; order Perissodactyla; family Equidae; genus Equus; species Equus quagga. The sequence goes on along the minus strand of NC_060278.1, from coordinate 110,651,848 downwards.
CCCACCCCAAGGGAGAGCCAAGTGGTGGCCCTGGCAGAAAGTAAGCACCACCATGACCCGGGGGCCCGAGCAAAATTGTGATGAACGGTGACTCCAAGGCTGGCATGGCAGTTCCTGTGTCTCATAAGCCTTGGGCAGCTATGGGGTTACAAAGTTGGGCAAGCCGTGCTTCACCCTGGGGGGTAGGGGAACATCAGGGTAAGGAACACCGCCTGGGGTCAGGCAGCCTCAATGGCCACCCAGTGGACTCTCAAGCATGCAGGTCACCTACAGGGCCCATTGAACGTGCAGATTCCTGGCCCCACCCGTGTCTGAATCTTCAGAATTCCCTGGGAAATGTCCTCTAGGCTTGTAGGGTGCTGCAAGTGCTCCCTTTCTGCAGGTGGGAACTCGGGACACGAGATGATGTGAACGCACACAGAGGGAGCGGACGGAAGAGGACAGGGAACATGCAGGGAGGCAATGGCTCAGTGGAGAATCTCACTTCACTGTGGGTTGGACTGTGGGCTCCCTCAGGCCTGGCCACACCTCAGATGGGGGGTGTGTGTGAATTCTATCCAGAAGGGCCAAGAGAAGCTAGAAAGTTCCTGCCCTCCAGTGGAGTCCGCGTCATCCCAGGACACTCTCAGAAACAGCAGGGTGGGGCTGGGGGCAAGTTCTCCTCCTCAGTCCCTCCCACAGGGTCCACAGCCCATTTCTCCCTCAACCCCACGTCCAGCACGTGGCCAGTGAGGGCTCCTGCTGGACCAGCCTCAGAGGAAGCCCAGCTGGCCTCAACCTGGTGCTTGGAACCTCACTCCACCCCCGCCCCCAGCACAAACACACCCCCGGCTCCGTGCAGACCCCCCTGGAGAGCAGCCCTGCCTCAAAGCCCAAAGAGCCACAGTGAGCGGCCTCATGCCACCCGTGCCTCACGGCGGAACCAGAGCACTGTCCACTGTTCTCCCCGAAGCCTGTGCCTAGGTCCCTCTGCTGGGCACAGACCCCCTCCCCTAGGGGTGCTCAATGGGATTTCCATCTCACTTCAGGCTTCGAGCTTCCCCATCTGAACTTGAGCCCGAAAATGGTCTCAACTAAGGACCCTGACCACGGGGTCACTGGGATCCTGAAGTGATTGACACCCCATACCCATCTCAGTTTCCCCTCCCTGGTGGAAACCCCATCTCTGAGCCAAACCAGAGTTCAGGCACTGGGGGTTCCCCCATTCCAGCAGACCAGGGCTGGGGGAAGGAGCCAGCTGCAAAGGTCAGACTCCTCTGTGACCCAGCACCAGGGAAAGTTAACTCGGTCTCCCCCTCCCCAACCACTTCCCGTTTGTCCAGCACACCTCTCCACACCATCAGTGCTTTCATGGATCACAGCTAAACTCTCAGAAGCAACCATGCTCCTCCCTCCGCCCTAAGGAGAGCAGTGTGCTCCGTCACTCCTTTCACTCCACCAAAGGCGAGTGTGCGGCTCTCCGTAGTCTCCTCACTGGTTGGTGGGGATGTAGAAATGCCAGTGCATGGGCGGAGGTGGGGGCAGGCCGGGCTGGCCCAGGGGGACAAAGCTGGGCTGGGAGCCAACCGTGCCCCGCGGGGAGGGGGCTGCTGTGGTGGGAGGCACACTGTGCCCATGCCAGGTCGGAGGAGCCCAGGGGTCCTGGGACGGCTGCGGGGGATGGCGGGAGCTGCGCTGCCAGGATGGGGACAGAGCTGGCAGAGCCACAGGCGCTGCTGAGCTTGCTCCCCAAGGTGCATCGCGGCACCCTGAGCCACGGCAGGCGAAGGCATGGGCCAGACCCGATGCCGCAGCACTGCTCCCCCGACCCAGCGCACCCCACAGGACTGTGCACAAGTCCCCAGACCTGCTCTTGAGCTGGTGACAAAGACAGCCAAGGGATCGTCTTGTCCCAGAGGCTCCAGGAGGACGTGTGCTTGGGGCCTGTGGTCAGGGTGCGGGCGAGGAGGGCACTTCGCACCAGAGGGAGGGAGTCCCGAGCGGCAGCCCTCATGAACCCAGCCCCAGCCCCCACCCACCACAGGCCCACTGTCCACACCCTGAGCACTCAAAGTCAAATGAGTTTATTCAGAAAGGCCTCGGAACCAGACTAAGAAAATGAGCCCCACTCCCCCAAGACTCTTAAAGGCCAATTTCCAAAGATAGGGGCAGGGCACAGAGCGGGGAGGTGGAAAAGAGGGCGAGGTGGGGAGGACCCGCAGTCCTTGGCCTTCCCTAGGGGGGCGTGTCCTTCCAGCGGCTGCAATGGCTGCTGCAGTGACCACAGGGAGGGGCCAGCACTGCTGGGTGCTGAGGACAGCTGGCACCATGGCTCCCAGATGGACAGCTGGCTCTCCTTTCCCTTAAGACTTTGGAGGTTCGGCAGATGGCCCCACTTCCGTCGCCACAGCCTTCTCATCTGCTGTGGGTCCTGCAGCCACTGGGCTCTGGGGGGCACCCTGCTCCGGCCCCGAATAGCCTTCTGCCTCCTCCTTGACCCCATTCTCACCCTCTCTGGCCTCAGGGCGTCCTGATGGGGCAGGGGGCCAGGTGGGGGCTGGTGTTGGGGCCTCACCACCGGCCACCACCTCAGTGTCGACCACCACCTCAGTGTCGGCTTCGGTGCCCTGGTCCACCTTCCTTCGCTTTCTCGCCTCGTCGGCCACCTTGGCCACGCTAGGCTGGGGGCACGGCTGCTCCACCTCCCCTGGGTCCTGGCTGCTCATTTCCTGGGTCCCTGCCTGGAGGCTGCCCTGGCTGAGGGCACAGCCCTCCAGGTTCAGGGCGATCTTCTCCACCTCTGAGGCACCCTGGAGGGCCTGTTCCCCTGGGGCCTGCTCAGGCCGGTTCACCTCCAGCTTCCTCTTCTTGCTCTCCTTAGGACTTGAGGGCTCCGGCCCCTCCTCCCTGCAGCCCCTGGCTTCATCTTCCTGGTCCCTCTCCAGGGCTGACGCCTCCTGGGGCTCTGCACTTCCTGGCTGGGAACCTGGGGCCACACTGTCCCCCTCCTTGTCCTTCCCCGGCTCACAGGTCCACCCCCGGGCACCAGACGCAAGGAGAGAGTCCCCAGGGCTCTCGTCCACCTTGGTCTGCCTGGGGCCCACCCGCAGGGGCAGACGAGGTGGAGAGTGCGGCCTGAACCTCTTCAGCTTGTCGTGGGGACCCCAGACGAACTTGGAGCGGGGCTTGAAGTGCTCCCACGCAAAGTGCAGCAGCTTGCGGCGCTGGTGCCGGCAGCGCACGGTGAACACGAAGTAGTCCAGTGCGCTCTGGCGCACGCCCGGCAGCTTCCCGTGCACAAGCGTCTCTTCCAGGAAGAAGCGGGCCAGCGGGGCCTGGTAGCGCTCCAGGCCCAGCTCACCCAGCGACTTGAGGATGCGTGTGATGCGGAGGTTGTTGTGGCTGTGCCTGGGGGCAGGGTGAGCAGTGGGGGCGCTGGTGGGCTGCGCACCGGTCCCAGTCAAAGCCTGCCTTCCCCCACCCTGCTCCACCCCACCCTCCAGGACCCTGGTGTCCACCAGCAGAGACACTCCAGTCCACATGCCCAGTCTCTGTCCCCACCTGCTCCCACCCTGGGCCTCGCCTCAGTCCCTGAGAAAAAGGTCCCTGGTCCTGGACCATGCAGGTGCGGGATTGTGATGCATCCTCTACAGGGATGTCCCTTAGTCCCATGGAACCCCTTCACCCTGCATGGCAGGAGGAGGCCAGGGGACCCTCCAGAGCAGGGGCCTCCAGTATGGGGGCCTCAGTCACCCGCATGCAAAGGGGGCTGTGCCATCAGCAGAGTGACTTCCTGTCTGTGCTCCCCACCCAGCGCTTCTCAATGGGGATGAAGGGGCTGTGCCTGCCGTCAACCTGTGCCTGCCGTCAACCAGGTGCAAGGCTCAGGGACGCTGACAGGCGGGTTGAGCCCCATTGGTAACCTGACCCCGGCCCACAAGGGCAGGAGGGGCACAGCCAAGAAGCCAAACTCCTTCTGGGGCTTTCTCTACGTTTCCACACCTGCGAGCAAGGGAGAGGGTGCTCAGAGCCCCGGTCACTTGTCCGAGTGCTGTGCCCCCGGAAGTGCCCCCACATCTGCCTGAAACCTAGCACAGCCTCATGCTCAACTGGAGATCCCCACACTGCAGGGGTGGGGTGCAGGGCGGGGGGCAAGAGAGAAGGGTGGGGTGTATGGCAGGGGGCAGCAGGGTGGGGTGGGGCACAGGGTGTGGGGGGGCCACAGGGAGGGGTTGGCACAGGGTGGGGGCCACACGGTGGGGTGGGGTGCAGGGTGAGGGGGGCAGCAGGGTGGGGTACAGGGCGGGAAGGCAGCAGGGTGGGAGGGCAGCAAGGTGGAGTGGGGTGCAGGGCGGAGGGACAGCAGGGCAGGGGGGCAGCAGGGTCGGGGGGAAGCAGGCTGGGGTGGGGTGCAGGGCATGGGGGGCAGCAAGATGAGGGGGCAGCCGGCTGGGGTGGGGCACAGAGCAGGGGGCAGCAAGGTGGGGTGAGGCAGCAGGGTGAGGTGGGGCACAGGGCAGGGGGGTCAGCAGGGTGGGGGGACAACTGGGTGGGTTGGGGCAACAGGGTGGGGAGGTGCATGGCAGTGGGGGCAGCAAGATGGAGTGGGACAGCAGGCTGTGGGGGAAGCCAGGTGAGTTGGGTGCAGGGTGGGGGGCAGCAGGGTTGGGGTTCAGCAGGGCTGGGGTGATGTAGGGCGGGCAGACAGCAGAGAGGCGGGGCAGCAGAGTGGGGGGTGCAAGGCAGGGAAGGCAGCAGGGTGGGGTGGGTGCAGATTGAGGGGGGCATCAGGATGGGGGTGGTGCAGGGCTGGGGTGGTGTAGGGCGGGCGGGCTGCAGGGTGGCGGCAATGCAGGGTGGGGGGCAGCAGGGTGGGGTGCAGGTTGAGGGGGGCAGCAGGGTGGCGGCGATGCAGGGGGGGGGGCAGCAGGGGGGGGGGGAGGGTGGGGGGGGGCGGCGGGGGGGGGGCAAGCCAGGGCGGGGGGGCAGCAGGGCAGCCTCACTCGTCCAGGTTCTGGAAGCGCTTCTCGTAGTTCTGAGCCCGGCACACCTTGCCCGTGTCCCGGTCCTCCAGCTGGATCCCGTAGAACCCCAGCATGAGCTCGTAGGCCTGGACAAACCGCTCCCTGACCTCCTTGGAGCTTTTAAACTCCTGGAAAACACACGCAAGGAGAGCGGAGAGCTCAGTGGCCCTCGGGCTGGCTGGTGCCTCTCTCAGGCCGTGATCCACCTAAGGGCCCGGCCCCAGACTTTTAGGGTAGAGTGACGAGGGAGGAGCCGGGATGTGTCCATGCAGCTCTCCCTTTACTCTGAGCTGTTACAAGGCTCATGGGCCTGAGGCACCTGCTTCAGCCCCGGGAGGATCTCCTTGAGCCGCTGGGCAGAGCTCAGGGGCCTCCGAGGCTGGCTGGGTGGCAGGAAACACCACCATCTCCTCTGCAGACCAGCTGTACCTCCCGCGGGCCCTCAGCTCCCCGAGCCCCTCACGTCCCTCCAGGGGTGACAGAGGCCAAGCCTCTGCTCTGGACTCCCTGACTTGAGGCCAACTGCTGCTGAAAGTCAGATTTTCCCAGAAGCCCGTAAAGAGCACCCAGGGGCGCAGGCGAGGACCACTTTGGAGGGAAGATAGTTACACTGGGGGCTCTTCCAGCTCCTGTGCTCCACGAGGCTTCCAACAGCACGTAAACACCTGTGGCCAGACAGGACCCCTCCCTGGGCAGGTGGCTTCTCAGACCCTAGGGCTCACCTCGACCTCCCGGAGTGTGAGGGGCTTGGCGTGCCAGTTCACTCCTGGCTCCCGCAGAGGAAACAGCCTTCAGGAGAAGAGACAGCACAGGCCCCCTGAGTGGCAGACACGGGCTCCCAGCCACGCTGGCACAAGCTGGCTGGGTGGCCTGGAGCAGCTTGCCGCCCTCTCTGGGCTCACTGCTCAACTCTAGGAGGGGCTGGCTGGACAAACCTGTGCTGCAGGCTCTCCCGAGTCAATAAAGCCAAGGGGTGAGGGCGGGAGAGCTCCAGGGAGCTGTCACAGACAAGGGCACAGGACAGGCGCGCAGGGCCTACGCCCAGCAGCAAGGCTGATCTGCCACCATCCACCCAGGGCGGCCCAGCTTTCCCTTTGGTTCTGAAGTTCTTTCTTTCCGGTCATTAATGCTGCAGAATTGTTCCCCGTGACGCCCTGCGTGCTGTGTGCTGTCCTCACAGGCACACTGTGTTCGCAGGGCAACATCATGGGTCTCTCAGGCAGCAATGCAGGTGAGGGTCACCTCGAGCTGCCATGAGAACCCTGCCCCCTCGCGGGTCAGAGGGGCTCCCTGGCACAGGTGAGCATCTGCAGGACAAGCACTCCTACCCCGGCCACTGCTGGCCCCGCAGTGAGTGCTGTGCACCTTCCAGAAAGGATGAGCGTGCCTGCTCAGTAAGCACCAGGGTGCCTCGGGAAGAGGCCAGGGTCCTGCCTGAGGTGGGGAGCCCCTTCATCTGCACCCCTAGCCCCTCCCCCAGAGCCCTTTCCCCCAGCGCCTCCCCGGTCCCTCCCACTCACCACTGGATGTAGGAGTGATTGTCCTCCAGGAGGTCATACTTGTCCTTCCAGTTGAGAAGAATGTCCTCAATGAAACAGCCTAGCAGCCCCACGGGAGGGGGACAAGTCACCTCAGAGCTGCCAAACGCCCCGTTCCCGCCTCCACCCCTCCTTTCTGGAGGAACCAGGGACTCAGCAGCTCTGCACTGCACACCTCACATCATTTTAACCCCCCAACTTACGCCCTCTTTGCAGTCTGGAAACAGGACCCCCATTGCTGACCGAGGGCACATCAGAGAGAGAAGACCACACCGGGTGCACTGGGTGGGAGGGCCCAAGAAGCCCCTCGGGAGAAGGACAAGTGGTCCCAGCCCAGAAGGGGGTCTCCCTGCTCCCCCAAACCACAGCCTGTTAGCTGGAACTCTGTCCTCAAACAGAACCTCCAGGCAAGCCCCACCCAGTAGCCTGGTGTCCCGCAGGGCGGCCACTGTTTGTGCAAAGGGCCAGGTGAGTATTTGAGGCTGCGTGGCCACATGGCCTCTGCTGCAATTACGCTGCATTGTGGCGGGAAAGCAGCCACAGACAACACATAAATGAACGGGCGTGGCGGTTCCAATGAAACTTCACCTATGGACACTGAAATTTGGATTTCATGTAATTTTCACGCAACACAAAATATTAGTCTACCTTAAATTTTTCCCAAGCATTTAAAAGTGTAAACGCCATTCTTACTCAGTTTACACATGCGGCTTTCCCACTCCAGCAGCAGAGCTGAGTAGCTGGACAGAGACCCTGGGCCTGCAGGGCCACCAACACTTGCTGCCCAGCCCTCCACAGCAAGTCTGCAGGCCAGCTCCAGGCTGCAGGCTGGGGCGCTGGTCTGCTCTCGGCAGCCTCCAGGGGGCACCTTGGGGCTATCTGAAGGCCACCAGCCCAACGCTGTGGCCTGTCCCAAAGCATGTCCTAGTGGACTGGTCAGGCAGAGGGGAGAGCACCCACCCCCCAGGACGGAGCTGCTGGCGGCCGAGGAGGACGCACCGTTAGGCAGGAACCGGATCTCGTTTCTGTAGAAGCTCAGGTTTGGCATGTCGCCATTGCCGTCTCTTTCTACCAAATCCTGAAGGGCCGGAGAAAGGTGCTGGGTGGGACATCATTGGAGACAGGCTGCCTCCGAGGGCCCATTAGACTAAAGCATTCCTAGGGGATGGGGTTCTGGGACCTCCAGACATTCTGCAGGCTGGTGAGGACCCTGAGCACCCAGCCGGCACCCCTCACCCCAGGAGAGGACCGGCCTCCCTGCAGACAACAGCAGCCCCCCCTGACAACCACCTTCCCCTCCTCACCACAGTGGGCCAGCGCTGGGAGGTCCCCTTCATCTGCACCCAAAGGCAGCCCAGGGGTTGCCTGAGACTCACAGGTGCAGAGGGCAAGGGCTGCGATGGGCTCGTGGGGCCAGGCTCCCGTGGACTGGTGCTTTTACCATGTTTTAAAGGTAAGGCACCCGTCACCCCAGACACAGGGGAAGAGCAGTAGGCCCAGGTGGGGTTTCAGGCAAGACACGGGACACATTGTCCAGCTGGCCTTCTCCGGCTGGAGAGCAGGAGGGTCTTGTCCCTGCCGGGCTGCTGAGGTGTGAGGGTGCTGTGGGCGGCTACGTACCGGGTAGTGGTGCCGGTACCTGTGCGTGTCCTGCATGGCTCGCCGGTTTCGGGACCCCATCATCCTGGACTGAGAAGACAAGAGGCGAGATGAGACCCCCATGGGAGACCCTCCCCACTCCTCCAGGCAGGCCAGCAAGCAGGACCCACCCCAGCGAGCCCTCGTCCTGGTGAGGGCCCCAAGGACCTGGGTCAGCAGTCAGCAAAACCAGAGGGGGCTGGAGTGGCTGCAGCAAGGGCTGTCCCTGCTCCACCCCTGCTCCACTCCTCACTCGCTCCAGCCCTCAGGACCCCCAGGCCAACGCGCAGTTCTTGGAGTGCAGCCCCCCAAGCTCCAGCTTTGCTTCCTCCTCCCATGTCTGCTAGCTACCCCGACTCGGGCCGCAGCCTGTTATATGCCCCCAGGAACCCCGCCTGCCCCAGTGCATTCTCCTTGTGCTGTGCTCTAAGTTGTCACCAGGCTTGAGTCCCCGAGGGTAGTGGCCTTGCCACCTACACCCCGGTAGGGGCCCCAAATGCCTGTTGCAGGGTCCAGTGAAGGGATGAATGATCAAGCCCCAGGGAGCCAATCCCAGCCCCACCCAGCCCCACTCTCACTGACAAGACCCTGTGTCTCCTGGCCTCCAGCCCTGTGGGGGTTGGGGTGGAGGGAGGCTCCTTGCTGCCCCCCAACCCCTGCAGCCCCTGTCCCTGCAGACCAAGCACCCAGGGATCCCGGGAAGGCTGGGAGGTAACTGGTAACCAGGATACTGGGTAAAAGCAGCCCGACCCACCCTACTTCAAGGGTGGGGGGCACGGGGCAGGGTGAGCCCAGCTTGGGGTCTGACTGAGGCTAGGGGAGGAGGAGGGGCTTGGGCAGATACAGCCCCTGGGTGTGACAAGAGGGCACAGCTCATCCTGGGGAAAATCCTGGGTTCCAGGATCCTGGAAGGAGCGAAGGAGCATTGGAAGGAGAGTTAGGAGCCAGGCCCACCACTGCGTCCCCTGGCTCCAACTCTTTCCCCAGCCCCCAAGATGCCCTCAATGGTTCTGAGCTCCAGCCGGGGTCTGGAGTTGCCTCTCTGCCTGATTTCTAAACCAGGGCCAGCTGGTGAGGTTCTCTTCTACCGGCCAAGGGCCAGGAGAGGAAACAGAAACTCAGCAGAAGTTGGCCCCACCTCTCCATCAGTTTCTCTTTCTCCTCCCTGCGGCCAGCTGGGCACCTCTCAGGGTCATCAAGAGGATGGGGCTTAACTGGACCCCGGCCGTGTACAAAGCTCAGAGCAGGGCCAGCCCCACAGGTGCACATACGTCACAGCCCAGGACAAAGTACAAAACAGCTCCACCAGGACGCAGTGCGGGGCAGCCCGGGAGCGCCATGGGGGTCCATGAAGGACCGAGGCCCAGTACGGGGTAGCCGGGGAGCGCCATGGGGGTCCATGAAGGACCAAGGCCCAGTGCGGGGCAGCCGGGGAGCGCCATGGGGGTCCATGAAAGACCGAGGCCCAGTGTGGGGCAGCCGGGGAGCGCCATAGGGGTCCTCGGGGGAAGGGGAAGGGATTGGGACTTTGTGGAAGAACAGAAGCTGTAGCAGGAGGGAGCCGGGGAAGATTGTGGGCATCTCACGAGGTGGTCAAGGAGCCAGAGCACTGCTTCAGGAGCATGGCCTGTGGAACTGCAGAGAGGACAGTGTCCTCTCACTTAATCCATGCCACACCTGGCAGGAATCTGCCTCGGGGACAGAGCCAGACTCCTGCCCTCTGACTCCAGGCCTGTGAGCCTGACCACTGCCTGGCCTGCCTCCTCAAGCAACTCATACCTGCCCAAACACTGCGATGTGCAGAGGCAGCTGGCCCTCCAAGCAGGCCCAGGAGCCCCTGTGGGTCCTTCCTGCTGACCACCGCAAGACACCCAGAGATAAACCCGAAAACCAGAGCTCTCATCTGCCACCAGGAGCACCCATCCCAGAGACCACAGGAGCTGGAACCCAAGACTCTCTAGACACAATGCAGAGACACCTTCATCCAACAGCCATTGAGACACAGGGCGACAGCTCTCATCTGGCCCTCGTAACACCTGGAACCCCAGCTGGGACGACAGCACCCACAGACGGAATGCAACACCCAGTGAGTGCCAGCAAGTAATCACCGGTAATGATGAGTAATCAGCAGCAACAGAAGTAACCAGTGGTAACTGGCAAGTAACCAGTGGTAACAAAAGAAACAGCTGGTAATGACAAGTAACCAGTGGTTATGATAGGTCACCTGCTCTATGACAGTAGTGATAAGAGTAACCAGTGGTGACAAAAGTAACTGGTGGTAGGGACCAGTGATGGGTGGTGACAAGAGTAACAGGTGGTGGTAACCACAAATAACCAGTGGGCAGGACTGGCAGCCCACTCAGGCAAGTCACATCAGCGCAGGCTCCAAGGCCACCTCCAGGATGGCGGAGGTTGGCCCCAGCCCACGTGGGTGGGTGCCGCACCCAGGGAGCAACAGTGGGGTTGGGGCACACTGTGGGCTCATGGGCCTGAGCACCCGGGTCTTGGGGGGTGGGGAGAGGGTGAGGTGCTCCCTGAGCGGCACTAGGGTGGAAGCAGGGAGTGCCAAGAGGCCGAGAGGCTGGCAGAAGCAGTGGAGGTGGCCAGCTAGAGAGCTGGGATCTATTTAGAGGACAGAGATAAGGAACTGGAGGTGGGATGTAACACAAGGAGGGAAGTCAAGGATGCGCCCAGGGCATCCCCTGGAGAAAGTGTCATTATCATATTCAGTCCTGGGGATGCAGGTCTGAGGGTGGCCCTGGATGTCCCTGCAAGGTCCATTGGCTGGGCCAGAGGTGGGGGGGCACAGGTCAGGGCAGATCTCAGGGTGTCCAGGGGGTCATGAGGGGAGCAGGACAAGGTCTCAGGTCTGGAAGAGAGCAACAGCTGGAGAGGAAGAGCCGAGCCCTCAGCCGGGTCCCTAAGAGGTGCCTCCGCTCCAGCCCCGGGGGGACGGCTTTCCCTGGAGCAGGGGCACCTGACCCCCATTCCGCGGCGGCACGGCAGGCCTCCCCAGGGGCGCGGGGGTCCGGGCCGGGCGCCGGGCCGTGCGGAGGGGCTGCACCTGGAGCGCTCGGGACCGCGGCTCCTCCTCGTCCTCGTCGTCGTCCTCCGCGTCCGCGTCCCCCGGGCCGCCGGCCTCGCCATCCTCGTCGCCACCGGCGCTCGGGCCCTCGTCGTCGTCCTCCTCGTCCTCCTCCCAGGTCGAATCCCAGTCCTGGTCGTCCATGCTCGGGCGGCGGCGGGGACCGCGCTCCGGCGGAAGCGAAACTGAAAGAAGAAGGAAGCGCGGGGGCGGGCCGGGGGGGCGGGCCGGGGAAGCGCCGCCCAGCGACCCCGTGCTGCTGACGCCGTCGGCCCCGAGGATGCCCGCCCCCAGCTGTCCCCATGGTCATGACTGCCTGGAGGTAGCCACGCACGGAAGTGTCCTCCCCAGAAGAATGTAGCCCGAAGGATGCCCCCCCAGGGTGCCCTCTGGAAGATGTTTCTAGAGGACCCCTGTCCCCCAGAGACCCGTCCCGAAAATCCCTTCCCCCCTGAACGTAGCCCCTGGAGGACACCTCTCCGCCATGATACCCACCCTGGAGGATGACCTCAGGGACAACGTCTCTCTGAAGAATGCCCCCTGGAGGCTGTCCACAGAGGATGTACCCCCCCCAGGAGAGCCCCTCCCAGAGCACCCCCTCCCCCGACATGCCCCTCAGAGGGTTTCCCCTAAGGCCCTCCCCTCTGAGAAGGCCCCTCCCTGCAGGATGCCTACCCCGGAGAATCCCTCCTCCAGAGGATGTCTCTGGAGCACCCACCCCTAGAGAATCACCCCCCAGGATGCCGCCCTAGAGTAATGTCCCCGCCCAGGGGATGCCCCCAAGGATGCCCTCCTGAAGGAAGCCTCCTCTGGCGGATTCTTGAGGATGCTGATGTCTTGGAACCCGGCCCCCCGGGGAATATCCTTTCTCCCCAGAGAATGGCCCTCCTAGAGAGTGTCCCCCTGGAGGGCTTTTCCCCAGAGTGTCCCCCTAGAGGGTGTCGCCCCTGGAGAGTATCTCACCGGAGAGTGTGCCCCCTGGAGAGTGTTCTTCAAGGACGCCCACAGCAGGATATCCCCCTACGAAGATGCCCCCTAGAAGGATACCGCCTGGAAGTTGTCCCCCCCAGATGAATGTCCCCCGAAGGTGACCCTCCAGGATGCTCTCCAGGTGTCAGCTGGGGCTGTTTTCCTCACCTGAGGAGCAGGCTGCTTCCAGGCTCTCTCGGATTGTTGGCAGAACCACCTTCTTGGGGCTGTAGGACGGAGGTCCCCCTGTCCCTTCCACAGATGGTTCACCACTGGGCAGTTTGCTTCCTCAAGGCCAGCAGGAGGGTGTCCCCAGTGTGCTCAGAATCCGATAATGCACGTCCTCGTGGGCCTGACCTCTGTCCCCTTTGCCACATTTTGTTGGTTGTAAGACACGGGTGCTGCCTGCACTCAGTGGGGCCACCGTACAAAGGCTGGAACACCAGGAGGTGGGGTTACCCTCGGGCTGCTTGACACAGGCTGGCTCCAGATAAGTGCCCCCTTAGGGGCCTCTCGGGGCTGGGAGGTGGCTGGTGGTGGCTGCCCTCTTTACAGACATTGGCAGGTTTCAGGCAGCTGAAGACCACCTTCGGGTGCAAATTTCCCGGTGCCCGTGAGTCCCTTACTTAACCTCTGCCTTTGACATCTGCTGGGTGGCCACGGGAGCTCCAGCAAAGTCGGTGACCCACCCCTCAAAATGAAAATTGGGAGTGGCTACCCTAGGTAAAATTCTTCTTCTGTAATTACTATACCATTTTGTTGTTTTTAGCTAAAACTCAAGTCTGGCTTCTAGATTTGGCCATGAGGATGGCTCCTGAGAGAGCTGCCTGTGGGGAATGGGGGTGAGAAGGTGAAGTCTAGGCCCAGCCCACAGGGACGCGGGCCTCTCCCAGCCCTGCAAGCCAGCTGACAGGCCTCAGGCTGCCTGTGCCCGGAGGTGGTGACACTTTTTAAGCTGTGCAGCTGATGACAGCCAAGAGCTGTGGAGAACCTTCCAGTCTTGGTCATGGGCACAGCCAAAGCCCTTTCTCGGTGGTAGTTGTCAACCTCCGTCAGCTCTCCGGGCAGTCTCACGTGGCTGGGTACACGCTGTCTCACTTTCTGAAAGGAGTGGTGGTGCCTACCCCCCCCCCCCCCCAAAGGGATAGTGTTCTGGGCATTTCTGCAGATTGTCCTCCATCAACGGCCAGGGTGGGTTTCCCGGGGAGTAAGAGAGCCAGCAGCTGCCGCCAACTGTGGATTGCTGACTTGGGCCTGACCTTCTTGTAGCCTATCTGCAGCTGGCCTTGGAGACACTGAGTGTGACGTCTGGGTAGGTGGGGGGCCTCTGATGGAGGCGTGGATGGGTGCTGGGGCCATCATCCAGGGTTTGGCTGTGCTGAGAGCACTTTGGTGTGCAGGCTCTGCCCCTTCTCTGCCCCAGAAAACAGAGACAAGCCTGCTCTGGAGGAGGATGTCTCTTCATCATCTGGCCTGGCAGTGCTCAGCGCCCACAGCCTCCTCACTGCTGTGTGCTGCCAGGGCCACACTGCAGGCCACTTCCCCAAGAGACTTGTTCTTAAGACATCGCCCAGCTCCTGCTTTACAAATCCTTGCCACACCCAGCTGCGTCTCTAGGTGTTCCTGTGTGCAGTCTGTGCAGAGTTCTTCTCCGAGGGTGTTAATGTGGGAAGCCCAGATTCTGCTGTGGGAACAAGCTAGAGCCGGGGCTCCACGTGACAGGGTGGCGTTTCTTCCCCTCTGCTGTCCAGGGACGCCACTGTGGGCTCAGCGTCCAGACAGCTGGCTGTGAGGCTGGGCAAGGGGCTAAGAGTGGTGTGCCTGCCACAATGCCCCCCGGAAGTCACACCCACAGGCACTTGCAGAGGGGCACTCCTCGGGCATCAGCAGCAGGAGGTCTGCCTGGAGGCGGTGCTCCCGCCTGAGGGGTCTTGAGGAGTTAGTTTTGCTGAGGTGGACTCAGGTTAGACCTGCAGGAACACTTTCCTCAGGCAAAAATAGTCACAGCCACGTTATCTGGCTGAAGTCTGCCCCATCCCCACGCGACCTGCCGTGTGGGAAGCCTGACTGCACCCTGCGCGTGCCAAGCAACATGAACTGACCAACTGCCTGGGAGCCACGGTCCCTCGGGACCATCCAGGGGGTCTGGCTGGGCCAGAGAAGGGAGAGCTGAGCACACACCCACCCGATTCCCACCGGCTGGCCATGCAGGAAAGGTCTTTGGTGGCTGCAGGGGAGGTGCTCGGGCCCAGGTGTCCTTGGCGGAGGGAGCCTGTGTGGAGGGTTCTCGTCTTCGGTCCACAGAGGTTTTTAACAACTGGAATCTTAGCAGAGAGTGAACTGCAGAACCAACCACGCCGTGTCCCTTAGTTCCGCGGCCCCGTCTTCTCTTTCAGATCCGACATCCGACTTCCATCGGCGCCTCCTGCGTTACGTGGTGAGGGTACGAGACCCTCGTGTCACAGAACAGACCCCTAGGCCAGGAGAGCTTAGGTGTGACACATGCCTGTGAGTCTGACCTGCACAGACTGAGCTGCACCTGCCCACAGGGAAGCCAAGATCCTGTGAGCTGGTCAAGATGGAGCAGCGCAGAGAGCACGGGCATCTGTCCACCCAGCATGGCTGCTGGCTCAGTCTCACTGGCAGGTGTGAGGCCATAGGGAGCAGGGCGAGAACGGGACACCCGAGGCTGGGGAGCACCCACTGTCTGCCCTGCAGGCTGCCCCCTTCCCCTGGAAGGGCAGTAAAATGTAAAATAATTGAAATGAGGCAGGTTTGATTTATTGATTAGGCTTTTCCAGTGTGTTCTGAGGTCCCAGAAGATGCTGTTTCAGATGGAGGTTCACCAGTGAGCCTGGGGAAGAGCCCCCCGCCCCATCCTGCTCCTTCCTTGCACCACGTGCCACCCCCGTGCCGGCTGTCCTGCCTCCCTGACAGGTCGGGGCTCACACATCCTGACTCCAGCGACAGGACCTGGCACAGAGCGAGGACTGATGGCGGGCTGCAGGACATGCTGGCCACGAGAGGGAAGCCAAGAAGGCAGGCGCGTGTTCCCCCCGAGTCGGTTCTAGAACCTACTACGACGCGGACCTCTGCCCCCTCTTCCCTCTCAGACGCATGCAGAGCACACTGCCTGCTCCGTGGCGGGGGAGAGCGACAGAGAGCCCCGTATGTGAGTATTCAGGGCGAGTGTGGCATCTGCTGCGCTCGGACAGCAGCAGACCTCAGGGACGTCATCTCAGAATGGAGAAGAAACGCTGCCTGGCCTGGCCTCATGGGCTGTGGCACCTTCTGACCTCCTGCTCCTGGACGGTGGGAAGGCTCCGTCCGCTGGGGGGCTGGCAGTTGTCTCCTCGTGGTTTGTCGAGAGGAAAAGCCGGGGTGTGGTGGCTGGCCAGGAGGGAGAGCGCCTCCTTTTCGGTCCACGTGGAATGGCTGGACCCTCGTCGTGGAGAGCAAGCAGCCCGCAGCCTCACGGCACACAGGCCATCCAGCCCGAAGGAGGCGCCAGCTCTCCCATTTGCTCTCCCAACATTTTGCAGTTGAAGGGCTAGTCACCCTCAACAAAGTAACCTCTCTGGCCTGTTACTATTTTGTATATACACTGTATCCAGTGAATGTTAATAAGTCATCTAAGTGTAAGCTGCAGTTACAAACCTTGGAAAAACACCAACTTCCTAATGTAGGAAAAGGTAACTCATCTTCGCTTCAGAATCACACGACTCCAGCTTGCTTTTTGTGCTTTAATGTTCCGCAGTCGAACGGCAGTGTTTAGTCACCCTGGGGCCACCGCCTGGGCAGCCCACGGCTGAGGCTTCCCCTCACTCACTCATTTGGTCTGTTTGCTAGCTACTCAGTAATACAAAAATAACCGCTATAAATTCTCTGTACTGGCATATAAAAACTGAGCAAAAAGTACCTCAGTAGTCATCACCTTAAAACAAAACATCTCAGAAAAAATACAACACAGGTTCAACTTCTGCAGTATTTTCCTCATAAAAAACACTAGTAAAATAGGCTTCTTAAAAATTAAATAATGAAATACCAACCAAATTATATACATCGTTACAGTACAAGTGAATGAGGCAAAACATCCAGTCCTCGGTTTCTCAGGCGGCGAGGGGGGCACGGCATGGGCCCAGGGGCCTGACTGTCTCCTGAGGAGGCAGTCACTGTAGGAGTGGCTCACAGATGGACGGATGGATGCACGGGAAGAGCCGAGTCACCCGGGAAGACCAGCGCTCCTCAGAGGCGGGAGGGGAACTCGTTCTACTGCCTGCTGTGCCGGGTCTCCGCCTGGCCCACTGTGCCTCCGCGGCCAGGAGCCTCAGGCCCACCCGCGCTTCAGCAGAGGTGGAGCTGATGCCACACCACGGGCAGTCACGCGTGGACATCCAGAGAAGACAGAGCCTGGCTCGCAACTCACACCTCTCAATGCCCGAGAGCAGGCGTCCTGGGCCCGAGGCTCCACCAGAGCCCAGATGGTATGAGCGGGCAGTGTGGGGCCTCCGGCGTCTGGCCAGCTGCCTGCCTGGTGAGCACGGCTCCCGCCCAGCCGCCTTCCTCTGTGCCCCGGGGAGCATCTATGTTCGGCGCCGCTTGGCGGAGCTGGGGCTGGAGGGGTTGCTGTTGGCGGTCAGGACTTTGTCGGTGACGCGGCTGCGCTTCCGCTTGTCCGCCCCTTCTTTGGACCCCAAGTCTGAGGAGTTCTTGTCTTTGTCTTTGCTGGGTTTTTCTGTGGCTTTCCCCAAGCTTCCTGAAGATGAAAAAACTGGGAGACAAAATCATTTGGCTGAAAACAGAATATCCAGAATTTTATTTCATCTTCCTGTTCAGTTAAAAAAAATCTGTATCTACACACGTGACACTCTGAACCAAAAGTCTTCTCCTGAGCTGGGGGCGCCCGCATGGCCTGAAGAGTGCCCGGTCCTCCTGAGGACTTGCCTACCGTGTGGGCCTCGGGTAGCATGCGGTCAGACTGCAGGACCCTGCCCGGCCGTCCATGTGTGCCCGTCCTACAAGGCGGAACAAGGCGTGGGCCCTGCGCATCTCTGCTATCCAGGGTCTGTCCTGCTCTGAGACGACAGGCACACGTTTTACTCCAGTCGGGCCCCTTGCACTGCACACTGTCCACCTGAGTGGACACTGGTGCCCGAGGCTGCCCTGTGGTTCCTTCACGGAGTTGGCCACATGCACGACTTCCACACACATCGAGGCTCCCATCTGAGCAGATGGAAGCTGCCTTCTTAACTGCTGAACCAGACAAAGCGGCTCTGGCTACAAGTGGACTTGAAACACAGGCCGGGGTCGTGTGGCTGCGCCCTGCAGGGAGGCCTTGCAGCGGGTGGGGTGCTGGGTCCCGGGCCTCAGGGGAGGGGTGGGGCGTGCTCCACACTTACCATCGTCGGCCCCGTTGTGGGGGTCCACGTCTTCCTTCATCTCCTCTTTCATTTCCTCTTCAATGATCACTTTTCCTGTGGGGGACACAGCTGACATTTACTAGAAGCCAACCTGCGGGTGGCTCAGGCTGGGCTGCTCCCGACTCGGGAGGTGTGTGTGGACCTCGGCTGCGGCCAGGCTGCTTTTAGAGAAAGTCGAGTGTTCTTGATCAAAGTCCCCCCTCATCCCTGGAGGCTCCCCAGGCCTCCCCAATCCAGGTGGACTGAGCATCACACCAGCAACCCTCACTCCTCCCTGAGGTCATGACCTTCACCCTGACACCACATCCCGTCTTGTCTAATTCCCAAATCTGACCCCTGGAGTCTCACCTTCTCGGACTTCTTGAATGATCTCTTCCGGAAGGACGAAGTTCCTCTCTGGATTCGGGAATGGGAGAATCTCAGACTCATGCTGATGGTAAACAGGGCATTTTATTTTTTTATAAGAAACAAACAAGAAAAAGTGATTTTAGCAAGTCACTAAAAACGTGTAAGAGCCATTCAGGAGCAGCCAATGAACACACACAGCTGTCCTAGAGGGCTGCAGCGGGTGGGCCCCGGGAGTGTGAAGACCCTTCGTTCTTTCTGCTGGCATGGTCAGCGGGGCTGGGCTTCTCACACAGACTCATGGGAGGCAAAAACTACAGTGCAAGCCATGGGCAGGAGCCCCCAAGATGAGGCTGGGGTGGCTGCCACGGGGCAGGCTGGACTCCCTGCCGACGGCTCCCTTACCCCGAGAGCATAGTCACAGGGCGGTGACAGCCCTGAGGAACGGACACGGCGCCTGAGTGCCCATCCGCCTGTCAGGAGCCAGGCTGCTGGCAGGAAAGCCAGCCTCACGGCAATCAGGTAAGGGAGCAAAGTAGAGCAAGGCATGTCGAATGCTTATGGGGTTCCACCTGTCCTGCAGGGCACACATGCCAGGGGGGCCAGGACCCTGGAAACACAGACTGCTGGCCAAAGGGAAAGCTGAGCTGCTGGGAGGGTCTCAATTGGGAGGGAGATGCAAGAGATGAGGCCTCCACACCGCAATGCGCTGACTGACATTTGGGAGCTTCAAAAGCTCCTCCATTCCTGTGCCCATGGGTCACCTGTGGGTGGATCCAGGGACTTGTGTTCACAAGGCCCCGGGTGACTCTGGCATCAGACTCATAGTGGTGATGAGGTCTAAGGAGGGGACAGTCCCAAGGTCTTGGCCAGTCCTGAACAAGTGGCACCCTGCAGCTCCCTGCGCATCACACGGGCCCCGTGTGGGGCCTCACAGCTACAAGCTCCTCTGAGCCACTGTCTGCAGCTCAGAGCTGTCTGTCTGTCTGTCTTTCCGTCTTCCCCTCTGCACCAGGGGCTCCCCCAGGACAGGGACCCTGCTGCACTCATCTCTGTGTCCAGATCCGGCCCCCCCCAGCCTGGAGTCAGGCCACGAGGAGTGCCTGGGGACCAGGTGACCCCACAACATGACAGGCATGGGAATTCACGAGAGCAGACGTGCTCTGACCCACAAGTGAGGCCACTCCAGGAGGCCCTCCTGCAGTTTAGCAGCTTGTCCTGAACGCAGCAGCAGTGGCTCGAGTTTCTAGGGCGCATGCTGCAGGATAGGCGGTCAGTGCCAGGCTACAGCTGTCATCTTTATGCCCTTTCTACGCTATGACAAAGAGTTGCAAACGACTCACCCAAGGCCAACAGGAAGCAAGTGGCACTGCAGGATCTGGACGCAAGGCCAGGGCAAGTGCTCCCCGTCTCGGCGAGACCCCCCCGGGTCTCAGCTGGGAGGGCTGGTGCAGCCCAAGTCCAGGGGGAGACAGAGCCTTACTAACCCCGGAACAGGTTCCCACCCCCCTTAGTCCCCTGCCCCCTGTCCCCCCCCACTCTCCAAGTGCACTCGCCTCTCTAAGCTCCTTGATCCACCAACTCTTGCTGCTGCGGGGCCTCGACACCTGCCGTTCCTCTGTCTCTTCTCGCCATCCTGGTTACCCAGGTAACCTGCTCACCTGCCCAGGCTAGCTGGGGGTTCCATGAGGCCTCCCTGTGTGCCTGGTACTCACTGCTGTTCCCCTTAATGTGACTCCCCTCTGGCCAGCTTCCTGCCTGGAGCACTCTGGGCCCTCCCATAAGACCGACAGAGGCCTAAGGGCCCCCCACAGGCCTAGCTCTCCAGTTACCTCTGTGGAGAGACCTCCACTGACCACCCAATCTAAGAGACGTTCCACACAAGTAACAAGCTACCAGAGCTAAGCTTGTAGATTTTGTAGAACTACTTGGAGCTCTCTTGTTATCGTGATCCCCCACGGGACGTCCACGGGACATCGAGCTCTCTGAGAAGAGGAGTCTGGCACAGCCCCAAGGGGAGGCAAGAGGGGCACTCTGCCACCCGATCTGTCTGGGGAAGGCGAGGCTCTGGCCTTGGGAGGACTGGGGAGGGAAGGGTCAGCTCACCAGGGCCTGCATGTCATACATGGTGCTCAGGTGGTCCCAAATGACCTTGGATGGGACCTGACGACCAATGTTCTGGCTGAACTTGTCCCGGATACAAATCATGTGGAAGTGCCGGTTCACACCTACAGGAGGAAGGGATCAGCAGCTAAGAGGGGAGGAGTAGATGGGGCAGAGGTAGGAGATGGGGGGAAGGAGTAAAAAGGGGGGCAGGGGGTGGGGGTACAGGAGGGGGTAGGAGTGGGTTTAGGAGGGGGTGGTGGTGCAAGAGGGGTTGCCAGGTGGGTGGGTGTAGGGGGAGGCAGGGGTGGGAATGAAGGAGGGAGCAGTGGTGGGTGTGTAAGAGGGGAAAACGGTGAGTGGGTGCAGACAGGTCAGGGGTGGGTGCCGGAAGAGCAGGGTCCGCGGGGGGCACGGGGTTGGGGTGCAGGAGGGGCAGGGTCCGCCGGGGGCACGGGGTTGGGGTGCAGGAGGGGCAGGGTCCGCGAGGGCACTGAGTGGGGGTGTAGCAGACTCCGCCCCGCCCGCGACCCCGGCCGTTGCCCGCCCGCCCCGCCCCCACGCGGGTCCGCGGCGCCCGGCTCACCGACGGGCTTGTGGCCCAGCATGGCGTGGAAGAGGCACACCTCCACCTCGGGGCTCCACACCACCGTCTCCTCGGCCGGGCTGGTGGCCGCCTCGCCCGGCCCCTTGTCGCCCGCCGCGCCGCCGCCGCCCACCTCGGCCTCCCCCATGGCCCGGCCGCCCAGCGACGAGCCCCCCGGCGGGAGCGGGCGCGGCCACGGCTCCGCGCAGGCGCACTCGCGGGGCGGGCGCGCTCTCGGGGGCTCGCGCTCGGGCTCGCGCGCGGCGTCGGCGCAGGCGCAACTGAGGGCCGGCTCGCGGCGCCCCCTGGCGGCCGGGCCCCGCGGCGCAGCGCCGTCAGAACGGGCGGGTCGCGGAAATAGAGCGGCCTTGGAGGGGGCAGGGAAACCTTTAAATCAGGCGGTGGCGGTGGCTGCGCAGCTCTGGGTACAACTCCGTGAACTGCGCGCTTCAAAGGGCGGAATTGCAAATTACGTCTCAATAAAGCGGCTAAGAACAAAAGAACCAGCAACCGACAATTCTGCGGCCGCGGGCTCCCAGCGCTTCCATTGTTGCCCTGGCCGACAGGGGGCCCAGCCGCCGGGACCACCGCCTCACGGGTGACCGGCAGGTGGGCCTTGTAGGGTTAACCCGGGCGGCGGGGGCGGGGCCTGGGCGGGGCCTGAAGGCGGTCCGGTGACGCGCTCAAAGCAGCACCCAATCAAGGCCGTTATGGCCGCCGGCTCCGCCCCTCCACCCCCGCCCCCGCGGGCTTCGTTCCGCCCCTTCCCGCCAGGCCACGCCCACCGCGGGGCCCGCCCCGGACGCGTGCGCAGAGCGCTCTTTCCCTCCCGCGGGATGTGGACTCTCGGTCGGGCTTCCGGGTCCTCTCCTGGCTCTTCCGCGGTCGTTGTGTGGGCCGCGCCGGGCGCTGCGCCTCGTTAGGCTCCGGGTTCCTCCTCCGGGCAGTGGGACCACACGGCGCGTCCCCGGGGCTTCCGACGGGCTGGCTGCCCTGCCCGCCGTCTGTCCGGCCAGCCCCGCACGCGCGCTCGGGCTTCCTAGTGCGCAGCTGGAGCCACGTGGGTGCGCGCTGCCCCTTGGCCGGTGCAGGCTCTGGTCAGCCTCACCCCCTGGGACGACACTCAGAGCGGGGTCAGCTGGCGGGGCCTGAGTCTCCGCTTCCCATCTGTGAAGGGGGCTGTCCCCACAATGCCACGGGGGAGAGGTGGCTTAGAGAGGATTCCGCGATGGCCCAGGGCCACCAGCAGTCATGTGGATTCGAGATCTGGCTGGACGTGCTGATTCCGGCGGCCAGTGCGCCTGTCCTCTGCCCTGCCCCGCTGGTGGCACTTGTCTCAGCTGGTTGCTGCAAGGCAGGCATGAAGCTCGGCTCGAAGCCACTTAACACAGCAGTAAGTGCCCGACAGATGGTGGCCCTCAGCATTATTAATCTCCTTACTGTTCCCTGGACAGCGTGGGGCCCCTGCTCCCTGGCCAGGTTGGCTCTCTGCTCCTCCCCCACTCCATCCCGGCATCTTCAGTCCAGAGAGCCTGGCCCCCAGGACCCCCCTGAGCCCTGCCGGGCAGCTTTGGCCCCTCTGTGCCCCTCTCAGGGCACTCAGCCTCTTCTGCAGTGGCTGCCGGGTGGCTGTGCCTGTATCCTCGCCTCATGGCCCAGGAGGCTCCGGGGGCCGGTTGTCCTGTGTGCCTGCACCTAGCTTCCGCGCCTGAACCGTGGTGGGCCAGCTGCGCTCCTCAGACACCTGGCTCCTTTTGTTATAGGCAGATCCTGGAATGTGTATCTGGGGATCAGACTCGACACAGGGAGGTAGGTTGAATGATTTGGGCAAGAGGAAACCGCCTTCTCCATGTCTTTCTTGAAACCTCCTGGAGCTGCCCCCTTCTCTGCTCCACCGGCATGTGCGGAACAAACCCCACCTGTGGGTTCCGTGCTCGGCGTCAGGAGGGAGCTGAACGCTGTGCTCACCTGCCAGGACTTTGCCTAATACCCACTTTGGCTCATGTTCCTCTTTTTATGCAGATGTGAGCACAGCTGGAGCCAGACTTCGGCAGGATTAAGGAATCTGGAACAAAGAGGAGCCTGGGCTTCCAAATGGGCGTGCCCGTCACCACTGTGACTGCGCTGTCCACCTCTTGGTTTTGGTGAACCAGACAACAGGCTTCAGAGCGATACCCAACCCTTGGTTGTGTTGGTGATCTTTCATGGGTGACTGGGCCACCCAGGGGGTTCTTTAGGATTAGTGGTTCCAAAATAAGATGAGGATAAAAGGTTAGAAAGTGAAATGAGAGACGATGCGTGTGGGCACATTGCGTGTCCGTCTGGAGGATCATGAGGGTCTAGGCAGGAAACCTCTGTAGCCAATGAGCAGAGAGCTGCTGAGGACAAGTTTCTCTGTTGGGGCAGTTTCTTCCTGCCTTGATTATAAAGGCAGGAGGTGTAGATTATCCAGAGATGAAAACACGGCTGGCTAGGAAGCAGGTGGTCACCCAGGGGTCACTTAGCAGTGGTTTATTGAGCACCTGCTGCATGCCTGGCACAGGGGGTTGGAGAGGGACTGGACATGGTGCCTCTCCTGAGGGAGCACGTAGTCTGGGGATCAGACTCACATAGAAGGAGGCGGGAGATCTTATGGTGCAGAAGGAGCTGAGGAAAAGAGGAGCCTCTCTGGGGGTGAGGACAGCCCCTGGCCCAGCAGGACTTCGGAGAGAGGCCTCAGTGAGATGGCAGGCTGACTCTGAGCCCCCTGCTCCCGATCTCAGTGCACAAAGGTCCCTGACTCTGGGTGTGGCTCAGACATCCAGAACATCCCCACTTGGGGACCTCGAAGGCCTGGACACTTGCTGGCAGCAGCTGGCTAAGACAGAGGGCTTCCCCTGGACATTCTGGGCCACCTAGACCTCCAGAGCCCTGGGGGGGTGAGGGATGGGCAGCCCCCCACCCTTAAAAAAGACATTATTTCCTCTTCATCTGACGGTGGGGGCTCAGGGCCAGATGGAACCTGCATGGAGCTAGTAAAGTGATGAGTGTCACCCCACGCTCCCTCTGCCCCGTGCATGAGTGCGAGGTGCTGTGAGGGTGGCAGACCTGGTGGTTTCCCTGCCCTGTGTGTGTGAAACAAGGGAGGGGCCCCATGAGTGCCCCCTGTGGGGCTTCGGACAGGCCGAGTGAGAAAGTGGAGGCTTGTGGAGAGAGGCGAAGTGACATTAGGTCTGTGGTGGGGAAGGGGGGAGGGTGTGTGCGTGTGTGCGTGTGCACACGTGTGGTGAGAAGGAAGTCTCAAGAAAGTAAGCCCTGGGAGAGAGAGATAAGAATCAATGGATAAGGAGCAACAAGTGTATTAAAAAAACTTTGAAATCTATCATCTATCTATCTATCTATCTATCTATGTATCTATCACCTATCTCTATCGCTCTATCTGTCTGTCCATCTGTCCATCAGGCCATCCATCCATCTGTCCATCTGTCCACCCATCCGTCCATCATGGAAGGTATGACACACGTAACAGTGGCCCCCTGGGGTGGGAACACGGGGCAGTGGTGCAATGAGACCTTTCCCTGTGTGCCCTTTTGTACACCGGGGTTTTTGAATCACATGACTGTTACCTATTCAAAAAATTAAGTGAAAAAATCTAATGTGCGATATATTATTTGCAATTGTTAAGAAACAATAAATCTGTCTATTCTTTATGAGGTATAATTGACATTTAACGTTCTATTAGTCCCAGGTGTATAGCGTAATGATTCGATATTTTATACATATTGAGAAATTATCTATTTATTGAGAAAAGGTGGCATACTGCTTGTCTGTAAAAGAAGTCAGCAAACAATGAAGCACTTGCCAGGCTGAGGGGGCCCGGGACAGCAGAACCACAGGTGGTCCCATGTCCACACCGAGATCCAGGCTCGGCGGAAATCTGTGCTCTGTGCTGAGCTCTTGTGGGGGATTACCCCCGACGGCGCCCTCTCTGAGGCAGATGCACGGAGGCTCCCAGGGTAGGAGCCTCGCGCTGGTCCCACGGTCAAGAGCAGGCCAGGATTGATCTCCAGGCCCACCCCCTGGGATCCTCCTTGCTCCCCGGCCTGCCAGGCCTGACCCGCTCCAGTTCCTCTGGGTCCCCACCTGGTCTCCCCCGTGCAACCCACCCTCCAGACCCCTGGGGCCACAGATGCCTCTCAGCCCCTTGGTCCCTCTCTCCCCTGCCCAGACTTCAGCTCTCAGGTCAAGGTCGCTGCCCAGGGGGCTCTCCGACCCTCAAAGGGTCCTGTTTGGTCCCCCAAGGTCCTAGTGCTCATCAAGTGTTTGGTGCACCCTTGTCACCTGCCTGTCATCACAAATCACTGGTGACAACTCATTCAGTGTCCACCTTCCTTGCCAAGCCATCAGTCAGCTTCAGGGGTCAGGGCTGGTCTGGCTTTGCACCACTGACCTCACCTCCCAGGCAAGGCCTGGCACATCACAGGTGGACAATAACCATTTGTTGACGAATTGACTAACTGACCCAGGCACTCCCTTGGTCATTGTGACTTAATGAACCCCTGACCTGTGTTGCCCAAATTTCCTTTGAGGGATGCACGTGGCCTCCCAAGTACCTTCATCCCAGGAGAAGGGAGCTTGGACCTTAGATGAGAAACACCTAGGCCCTGGAAAGGGATCTGTCTTGTGGTTAACGAACACGCAAGCCTTATGGTTTATACATCTGTCATATATGAGTTTAGCCAGTCTAAACTTATTCCCCAAACCAGCTCTGGGTTCTCACCAAGTGGAGTATCTTGCCTCGGTTGCTGATGTCATGTCTGAAAGGTGGTAACCACCACTAACCAGAGGGCACCTGTTCCCCACCCCCAAGGGGACACCTGGTTCTTGGTTACAAGAGGTCCAGTGGAAGGAGTGTTTGGAAGGCTTTGACCAAACATGCCCCTCGTGTCCACACACCTCGTGTCCACACACCCCTCGTGTCCACACACCTCGTGTCCACACGCCCCTCGTGTCCACACACCTCGTGTCCTCATGCCCCTCATGTCCACACACCTCGTGTCCACACGCCCCTTGTGTCCTCACACCTCGTGTCCACACACCTCGTGTCCAC
>NC_060278.1:110599955-110621072 GCF_021613505.1 Equus quagga | reverse complement strand
CCCTCGTGTCCACACACCTCGTGTCCACATGCCCTTCGTGTCCACACACCTCCTGTCCACACGCCCTTCGTGTCCACATGCGCTTGGTCACACCGTCCTCCCTCTGGCTGAGTCTTTGGGAGGGAAGTGGCATTCCACCCCTGCGAGGCTGCCGCTGCTCCTTCCCACTGCACTGGCCAGCGCTCACGTCTGACTCCTCGGAGGAGCACGCTGACGTGAAAGAAAGAGCTCAGCCTTTGGTGTTGGAGGCCGGCTCTGGGTCTCACTCGCCCACGTCCATCTGCTCGACCACATCCTTGGGCCTCGTCCAGACATCTGGACGTTAAGCACAGCTAGGTTATCTATGTCCCCGGGCTGAGGGTCCTCGCAGGTGAGCTGCCCTGGACCAAGTGGCCACCAGTGGGGTGGCGCCCGGAGAGGCTTGCAGCCGGCACGTCCCGCCTCTAGGGGGCGACTCCCATCTGCTGTTTGGACCCGAACCGGGCTCTGGTCTCAGAATGAACCCAGGGAAGGCATTTCCTGCTCCCTTGGAACCCGGCCCACTCCCAGGGCCCCCGACACAGCATTTTGAGAAGGAAGCCCAATTCTTCAGACGGGGCATATGAGAAATCACTGTGGTGGCCCGAAGGCTGCGGTCAGCTCCACTGACCCTTTCAGCACCCTGCCTGGTACTTCCCCGTCCCCACCACGTCACCTGCAGGTCTAAGTGGGGCCAGGGAGGTGGGGAGCTGGGGGTACTGGGCTTGGCTGCTGTCACTCCTCCCGGTGGGGGGGTCTGGTTTCTTTTGGGGTTGCCACATTGAACGTATAAAAATGGACGACACTCAGTTTGATGTGAATTTCAGATAAACAATGAAAACTTGTGCCTGTAAATATGTCCCAAATGTTGCGTGGATAGACGTAGCCACATTATTTATTGCTTCGTTAAGGTTCAAATTTAGCCGGTGTCCAATCTTTTTCCTGACGATCCTTCTCTTTTGCCTGAATTGTCTTCTGCTCAGCAGCTTGAGTTGTCTCAAAACATGGGGCCGGCTGCGTCTGTAGTGTCCTGCCTGCCTCTGGCTGATGTGAATTTCGTGAGTGAGGGAGAGCGTAGCCCCGTCACCGCTCGGTCACATTGGGATCTGTAGAGGGAGTGAGCGACTTGCTGTGATGGCCGAGGGGAGGCCGCAGGCCCTGGCTCTCCAGGCACTGATTTTGTGGGTGCAGAGGACCCCAGGTAAGGATGAACAGCCATCGATTCCACCACCTCCTGCCTGGATGGGCAGATCCTCTGTGCATTTGCGCCAGGAAAAGCTGCCCTGTCCTGGAATCCTGTCTTGTGTGCATCTCACATCCCTGGAGCTGTGGGATGGGCCAAGAAGAGGAGGAGGGTTTGAGTTCTGATAGACCCAGGCTTCTCAGAGTGTGGCCCCTCACCATCAGCCTCAGCATCACCTGGGACTTGTCAGAAACACAGATTCTCCCCACACATATGTACGCACGTGTGTGCAGGCACACTATCTGGGGGTCTCGGTGCGGGGACCACAGTGAGGACGTGGCCCAGCTGCCTGGAATGCTCTTCTCGTGGCCTCGCAGTGGGGTCGGGAGGGCCAGGCTGAGCTGCTTTTTATCGTCTTTTTCTGTTCCACTCTCTCTGGGAGTCAGGTCTCACTGGCGTTTACTGCCTGTCCTGGGACATGGCGCCCTCTAAGCCCTTGGTCACAGCTCTTTGTCATGAGAGCCAGGCACTGCTGGAAGGACCTTTGTTCAGCTGGCGAATGGTGGCTATGAGAGCTGACGGCCACACCTACGACAGCAGGGACCAAGCTGTCAAGAAATGAGAGGAGGGTCTTCTGATTACTGAGCCAGTGGCCACTATTATTCCCTTTGTGGATGGGAAGACCGAGGCAGGGATGCTGGGTAGCTGGTCCAGTAACAGATAGGGGCCAGGTTTTGCGCTCTTCCAGTGGGACCCCAGAGTGCCGACCCTCAGTCTCTCACCTTCCCGAAGAGGGGGAGTCCCACCAACAGCAGTTGTTTTCCCTGCTGGGGCTGACCATCCCATCCCCGCTCCCTCCAGCCCCTGGCCCCCGGGTCCTGTGGACCAGCTTGCAGGAATCCCCTCCTCCACTGAGGGCCGTGGAGAGCGAGGGCTGAGTGTGGGGAGCCCCACCACAGGCAGGGTGTGCTGCCTTCAGCCAGAGGGCAGCTCTGGGTTTGACCAGGCGGGCAAAGCGGATGGGGGACAGACAGACGATGGGGCCTCGTTCCCCCACTTCTTGGCTCAACATGGCCCTGCCAATCCAGGGGGGCGGGCAAGGAGCAGACCCTTGATCTCCAGAGGCTGGCGTTTTATTGATGTTGGGTTTGAGGACGCCTGTCCCCAGGGCAACTCAGAGCCAACTCCAGCAACACCCCTGCCCCACAGAGGCCCACCCCTGCTCCCCACCCCACCGTTCTCTTTTTTAAGATGAAGGCTTTTACACGGCCATCTGATGGCGAGTTGTGCATCACTTCCTGCTGTTATTCTCATCTCCTTGGATCTCTTAGAGCCCTAGGACAATTACGACTTCAAAAACACCGCAGGACCGTGATGCGACAAAGTGCCGTGGACACTGTGCCTGGCTTACCAATCATTTCAGCTCTCAAGTCAGTTTCAGGCGGACTAAGCAGGGGCTGAATTTATTTTAAAAAGATGGAATCTTTCCCCACTAATTCAGCCTCCAAAGGCCAGCTCTGCTTTCTTGTGCACATACAACAAAGGGAACGAGTGTTTGGTCAGTGTGGTGGATGGCTAATGTTCTCTTTGCAAAAGGGATCAATTCTTTTAGTAGGCAGGAAAAGTCCTTCTGAAATGCGGTTCCTCCTGCCCAGCGCTGCCCCTGGGCCGATCTCTGTGGCGTCTTGGCTCCTTGTGGTTTCCATCGCTCTGAGGAGGAAAGATGAGGGGCTTTGAGGGGCATCAGTGTGTGTGCCCGGGGAGTACAAGCTGTAGGTCATGTACGGACACCACGGACGGGGGACGAAGAAGTGGCCCACTGGGCTCACCGTGTGCCCAGCAGGATTGAAGCAGAAGGATGCCCCTCTGGTGCCATCTCAGAACCAGAGACAAGGAGAAAAGCCATGAGCTTTCGGAGAGAAACCAAAGGACTCAGGCAGAATGACGGCCGGCTGGGACCAGCAAATTTCACAAGGAAAGTGATGCTAGACCCAGAACCCGGCCAGCCTGCGTCTGCATTCGGCGTGAGGACAAGGCGCCATGAGGCTCAGGGCTTCACTGCACATGCAGCACTGGGGGTGTCAGCTCGCCAGGAAGAGGGATGCAAAAGCCGAATTAACAGCCAAGGGGAGCTCAGGGCGCAGCGCTTGGGCAGTCCTGTGGGAGGGCCTAACGCAGGACTCCTTTCCTACCTGGGGCCCAAGGGACACGTGGTTTCTCAAAGGATAATGTTGCCGCCCTCGCGACGTTGAAATGCTGGTGATCAGCAGCACCTGGTCAGACTCTCCCTTTCTACCACAGAGGAAGTCTCAAGTTTGCCATCGAGCAGAAACGTCCCGGATCTGGACGCTGTGAGGGGAACATGCTGAGAACTGGGCGGCTAGGAGGGGTCAGAGGAGGAGCGTTCACACCGCCTCGGTGGCAGTGGTCGGAGTTGATCCCACGAAAGAGGTTTCTCTGAATTATTTAAAGTTACAAAGCTTCCACCAGCAGATTAAAAATAATACTACACCGTGGCCTAGTGGTTAAGGTCAGCACGCTCTGCTTCGGCGGCCTGGGTTTGGTTCCTAGGTGTGGACCTACTCCACTCACCAAGCCACGCTGTGGTAGCATCCCACACATGAAACAGAGGAAGACTGGTGCAGATGTGAGCTCAGGGCGAATCTTCCTCAGCAAGAAAAACAAATACGGCTAAGGAGAATTGGGGGGTGGGAGGGAGTTAGGAAGGAGCATAAGTGGCCCCAGGTTATCATCTTTCAGAGCATGTATACATCGAACAATCAAGAAATAAAGATGGCGGCAGATTTAATGTTCTCAGTCACCCGTGTCTTCGCTTGGCTGCTGTGACAGAAGACCCCAGACTGGGGGGCTCATACACAATGGACGTTTATTTCTCACAGCTCCCGAGGCTGAGGTCCAAGGTCAGGGTGTTGGCGTGGTCGGGTCCTGGTCAGGCCTCTTCTGGGTTGTGGGCGACCGTCTTCTCTTGGGTCCTCACAGGGCGGAGGGGCAAGGGTGTTCTTGGGGCCTCTGTTGTAAGGGCACTAACCCCATGCATGGGGGCTCCACCATCAGGAGCTAATCACCTCCCAGTGACCCACTTCCAAACCCCCTCACATGGGGTGTTAGGCTTTCAACACGTGAATCTCATGGGACACAAACATTCAGAGCATAGAACCTGGAAAAATTAGGAGGAAGCCTTGAGACAGAGGCCCCTGGGAAGGGGGTGGGCGACGGCAGGGACCCCCGAAGGACCTGGCCCTGGTCCCTGGGCTGCCGTGAGGAACATGCTACTCAGAGGGAGCCCAGCACACAGCCAGGTGGCCCGGGAGCGTCTATCACCTGCGGCTCTCCCCGCTGAGCCTCTGTGCTGGCCAAACTCTCGCCACCAACTCCGTGTTCACTTTTATTAAAAAAGCTGAAACACACAAAGGGAATTATCTTAAATGGTCCAGAAAAAGTATCCATATAGAGAGAGACTGAAAGCATATGTGACAAACTGGGCTGACTGGGGCGGGCGTATGGGAGTTCCCGTGTGGGGAGGGCAGCTTCTTTGCTCAGTTAGAAATTGTTTCAAAGTAAAAATTTAAAAAATACATGAAGATTGGGAAGGAAAAGAGAAACGTGAAGAAAACCCACCGCAGTGGTGGTTTTTTAAAAACAGTATTTGCGTAATTTCACACACGACTGAGCCCCAGCCCTGCCTCTCTTGCCTCCAGAGCAAGCTTTTCTGATTATGCCGACTCCCAAACCCACTGCTTAAAAGGATGTCGTTTCCATTTTCCTGAAGTCCACAGGTTGACAGATGGAAGTGGTAGTCAGTGGGGGGCGGGGGGAGATGAAAGGGCTTCCTGGCTGACCCCCCTTGGCCCCCACCCCCTCTGCCCCTCGAAGGATCTCGTGGGGTCACCGGGGGTCTTCCTTGAGCATTGGGGTGTCTCTGCCAGGAGCACAAGATGCTGTCGTAGCACCGAATGGGGAGTGGAGGCCTTTTGGGGTTGGGGGCTGCTCTGGGTTCCTGGAAACTCATGTAGAGACAGGCTCTGGTGCTTTCACCAGCGTCCTGCATTGGTTGGAAAAGCACAGTCACCGAGACCCACCTGCTCCTCAGTTTTAGATGGGAGGGGAAAGACCCTCTCGCCTTGTCCTGGGTGCAGCTGAGAACCCCCATGGCTCCTGGCAGCGACCCTGGGCCACTGGCCCCCTGGAACCGCCACGGTCCTGGACACAGTGTTTGCTGAGAGCTGTCCCAGGACCGTCATGAGTCACCCGCCACATCCAGAGTGCTGGCTGTGACTTGTCTGCCTCTGGGCTCTTGGCTCCCACCAGCATCTCGAGGGCAGCTCTGGCCCAGGATGGGTGTGGGTGGCCAAGGAGGCCTCGACCCAGGGTGGCCCCAGCAGCGCAGGTTTTGACCATGTGTTCTCTGATGGCAGTCGCTGCTTTGAGAATCCGCGATATGAGAGCTCCTGTCCCTTCTCTGTCTGGAGGGCACACTCTCCTCGCCCCCTCTCAAACCCGGGGCCTTCCCTCCCACTTGTTCTCCCCCGGTTTCTGTATTGACAGGGTCAGGAGTCGGGAGCAGCAGAAGGGGCCCCGGCTGGCTTAGGGGAACAGGGAACAATTAGGGGACGCCAGGGCCCACAGAGGCGATGGGAGTGGGGGACGCTGGGGCAGGGAGGGTCTGCAGTAGGACCCCCAAGGGGGCCGGAGCACATGAGGTCCCCTCTCCTCTGACTTTGGTCCTTCAGTCCAGGCCTGCATGATTATCACCCAGTGGGATGGGTCTTGGTGGGAAGGAAGTTGTTCCTCAAGGAAAGCTGAGGTGCTGCCCGGAAGAGGGACGGGCCCTGAGCCCCTAACTGTGCCCGACATGACTCCCAGTTACCATGAGAATGTCTCCCCGCTGCCTTCACACTGGCTCATAGGCAGGGGAACGGACAGCTCAGGGGAGCCCAGGATGGGCCCTGACAGGCCACCGTATGCAGCCCCGTCCGAGCCCCCCCCACCCTGAGCTCTCAGCCCTGAGGCCCTGGCCTCAAGCTCTGTTGTTGGGTCCTGTGGCCCCTTGCTCACCAAGCACCCTTGTTAGTTGATCCCTGAGGTCTGTGTGGCCAGGCTGGGCCTCAGCGGCCAGTTTGTGCACAGTTAGGTTAAGTTGGAACAGATAGCAGCATTGGCCCTCCTGGGGACAAATGCCTGTCCTGAGACTGGGGCAGGAGCTGGGCTCAGAGCTGGGTGCCTCTGGGTGCTGGTCCATCTGAGCCGTCCCACCTGTTGAAGACCCTTCCTTCCCCAGGCTGAGGCTTGGAAACGCGCTCAGAGTCTCAGACGGTCAGCCAGGACCCAAGGAGCGAGCTCTCCTTGGCCAGCTGGGTTCTGGGCCGGGCCAAGGGCTGCATGCGCCCGTCCCTTCCACTGTGATGCAGCTGCTTCCTGTTTGCTGAGAGCTGGAGACAAACAGCAGGCTGGTTGTGCCCAAACCAGAAATGCCAGTTGGTGCCCCTGTCCTGCCCCGTCCTGGCCTGCTGCAGCTGGATCTGAGAGCCCTGGGTCATTCTTGAGCTCTGAGCAGACGCACACAGGCCAGCGAGCTGCACGTCAGTCAGGAGGACTCAGGGCTTGCTGGGTCACTGTGGGGAAGGCCCGTGTCGCCTGCATCTGGCCTGTGCACGTCACCAGGGAGAATCTGTTTTCTGGTCACTGAGCCCAAGGAGTGAGGCCAGTTTGGCTGTTGTCTGAGGCCTCGGAGGAACTGCTTGGGAATTCTACCCAGGGGGGTGTGCCGGGTGGAGGACACCACGCCGGTCTCTTGGTGAGGCTCCTTTGGGGTCTGAGTGTGGGGTGGAAGCTTCTGCCTCTGGAAAGACCACGATTGTTGACCAACCCCGAAGGAGTCTCTTTTGTTCCCTGGGAGCACACCTGCCGTGTATAGGCACGCTCCCCCAACCCGGGTCAGGGGGAGGGTTCGGGGGGAGAAGCCCACCCCTGGACAGCTGTCCCAGAGGGCTTGGCAGGTTCATTACCCTCAGGGCCCCTCCCTGTCCCCGAGATCCCCAGTGCGTGAGGGCTTGGAGCCCTTCCCTCCTGCGTGTCGGTGCACGCGCTGACGGAACTGCCTTCTCTCTGAGCCGCATCTCTGGAGAGAGATTCCAAGCACTTATCGTGTTTTCCCAAGAACTCGACACATCACAGCTGACTCATGAAGTCACCAGCAGGTACATCTTTGCCCCAAGGCCCCACTGCGGGCTGTGGGCTCCTCCTTGTCCTCGTTTATTAGCTTCCCTGCTACTGCCCAGAACTGGAGTGTGGCCACACAGGACAGGGAGCCGCTCCCTCCTGCCTCTTTGCCTGGTCCTGGGGCCGGGAGCTGGGGGGCTGCTGTCCACGCTGTCTCCTCCTCCATCCCCCTCCCCCGTGCCCCCCCCCCCCCCCTCCCTCCTCCCCATCCCCCCCCCCTCCCCCCCCCCTCCCGCACCCCTCCTAGGTCCTTCCCCATCCTCTCCTCCTCCACGACCCCACACCCCCTTCCTATTGCCCCCTCCTCTGCCCCCCTCCCACCCAACTCCACCCCTACCCAGGCCCCAGGTTTCCCTCCTGCTGTACTGACTGTGCCCTAGACGGTGACCTCCTGCAAACTCAAAAGAAAATGTAGGAATTTTTCCTTGATGGCTGTCGAATCTGGATGATGTGCATGCAGGTGCTCATTGTACTCTTCTCTCATCTTTTCTGTGTGTTTGACATTTTTCATAACAAAAAATTGAAGAATATAAATACCCATCTCTATGCTGATGAAGATTATTACTATAAAAACTGAACGAATACTCACCACATGGGAAACTCATCCTGGGTCCAAAAGTCCACGAGGAAAAGTGACCCCGGCCTCATCCTGTGGCCACTAAGGGGGCAGCATCATGACTCCTGCTTGCGGAAGCTCGGTTTTCTATCCAGAATCCTTCATTAAATGAAAACAAACGGGAGTCTACTCTACCTAATGCTCCATCGTCATTTCTTTAACTAATGGTACGTCATGGAGATTATTCCATTTCAGCCTGTATTTGCCCAGTGATTTGCGGAGTGCCAATGCCGTGCCAGGCACCACCCTTACCTGGAGAAACGAGAAGGTGCAGTGAGTCCAAGTGCACAGACCTGTGAGTGACAGACGAATGCCCCCAGACGCTGCCCCTCTGCCTCGGGCTTCCTCTGTGCGCTATGTGGTCAGTGAATGCCCAGGGGTAGGCTTCACTGCCGCCTGGTGGGCCTCGGTGGTGAGCACCCAACTCCCCTGCCCCTCGGTGGCTCCCCTGCCTGCTGTCTCCCAGGGCTCCCTGGCAGAGCTGAGCCCCCAGCCCATGGGCGTCCCCTGTTCATCGATGCCCACCTGCCCCCTGGGATCATCTCCCAGAGATACTTGGCACCCAGCTCCTTGTCTGTTTCAGAATCTCTTGTGGGACTCGGAAGAGGAATGCTGGCCACTGAGGGACAGTGCAGGCCAAGACTCGGACAGGACCAGGTGTGGCACATTTGAGAAACAGTGATCAGCTTGTATGGCCAGGGCAGAGTGGACAGGGGATGGTGGCAGGAGGAGTGAGCCCAGAGCTATTTGGGCACCAGAGCAGGGGTCTCTGTGGCCTCTGCCCAGACTTGGGCTTCTGTCCAGAGTGAGATGGGAGCAGAGCAAGTTGGGCGACCAAGGTGGGCATGTGGAGGAGGCTGGCAGGAGCCTGGTGCCCTGCACTCAGGAGCTGTTGTTGCCTGGGGTCAGGGCATGGAATTCAAGGAACCTGACCAGCAGCATGTTTGTGCGCCCAGGAATTGCTGTAGGCGTTGAGCGACACACACCTCTCACCCTAGGCTGTGCCCTTCCCTTACCCTGTCATGGTCCCGAGGGACACACTCTCCCCACACTAGGGTGGCCTGCAGGAGAGAGGCCCCTCCTATGAGAAGCCCTGAGTAGGGGAGGAACCATCTAGAAGCAGCAGGCAGACAAGGGTGGTGGGGAGGGTCAGGTCTCCAGCTTCCAGGCAGGGCCCATTGGGGGTTCCTTGTCATGGGGACTGCATGAGAATGGGGCTCAGCCTGTGGCTGATTTTCCACCCTCACTTTCTGTGGCCACAGTCACTGTCCTGCCCCAACCTGAGCAGCTGGTGGAAAGTTCTAATTGTGATGTGTGTGCTCAAGCACCAGATCCCTTCCAGTCTTCTCCGTGGCTGCAGCTTTGCAGGCCATTTCCATGACATAGCCGCCAAACCTGTCAGAATCTTCATTTCCAAAAGGAAATTTCCTTGGCAAAGTTTGACAGGCACTGACCTCGTTATTAGCTGCTGTTGTGGCTCTAAAGGCAAGGAATTTCCTCATGTTGCCTCTGCAGACAGAGGGACAAAACGATCAACACAGCTTCTTCCTGTAGTGTACTGCATGTCTCCTTGTTTCACCTCTGTACATTCATCCATCCGTCTCCTTTCATCTATCCATCCATCATCCACCCATCATCCATTCATCCATCCACCCATCATCTATCCATCTGTCCATCTACCCATCATCCATCCATCCATCCACCCATCATCTATCCATCCATCCATCCATCCATCATCCATCCATCCACCCATCATCCATCCATCCATCCACCCATCATCCATTCATCCATCTACCCATCATCTATCCATCCATCCATCCACCCATCATCCATTCATCCATCTGCCCATCATCTATCCATCCACCCATCCACCCATCATCCATCCATCATCCATCTATCTATCCATCCATCATCCACCTATCTATCCATCCATCATCCACCCATCATCCATCCATCCATCCACCCATTGTCCATTCATTCATCCATCCATCAACTCTTCCATCTATCCATCCATCTATCTACCCATCCATCCACCACTCTATTTACCCACACATCCACCCACCTATCACCTATCCATCTGTCCATCCACACGTCCACCCCTCTATCCATCATCCGTCACCCATCCATCCTACAGACATTTGCTGGGCGCCCACTATGTATATGCCAGGAACTGAGAAGCAAACTCAACACAGTTCTTCAAGTTTGAGATAAGGGAGGAAGAAGATAAGAGAACAAGTCAATATATTGCTAGTGGAGAAAAGCAGAACAGGGCCGAGGTGAGTGAGGTCTGCCATGGTGGGTGGCCCTCTCGCCTGGAGGCCACAAGTTGCTCACCTGGGGTTTGTCTTCAGCCTGTTGCAGTGCTTATCTTCCTGCACATCTGAGAGCTGTCTCTCTCCCTCAGAATGGCACCATCCAGGTTGACCCAGCTGGCCCCCATCACCACAGTGTCTCTGCGAATGATGCTGATATTTCTCCATCTGTGTGCCTTGGTTTCCCAAACCATCCCGACTCCCGGCCATTGAAAACTGTTTTCCATAAGAATTGACACTTGATTTTCTCCCATAGCCTTCTCTTTCCTTCTTCCACCTGCTTGTGAGTTGGGAACAGCCACCTCTGTGGGGTCTGGGGCTTCACCAGTGGCCAAATCAGGCAGGAAAGCCGATCTTACACCTTGGCAGACACGGGCCAAGTCAGGACATTGGACAAAACTGATTCCTCTGTGCTTTTGACACAACCTGCTTAATCCCAGGACTCAGGGTCCCAGCATCTCCGCCAGAGAGAGCATTTCCCACAAACCAAACCCTTTCTCCTGAGCTTGAGTAAGAAATGGACTCAGACCCTTCAGCCCATCCAAGCACAACCCTTGTGATGACCCCAGGGCTGAGTCTGTGTCACAGCCAGACCCTGAGGGTCAAAAAGGCCTGCTTGGGGACCCCAAGGCTCAGCAGGAGGGGTCACCGGAGCAGGTGAGCCAGCAGCCATAGCACGCAACAGCAGAAGGATGGAGCTGGTGAGGCATCGGGTCCCAGCCAGGGGTCTAGCCAGGCCAAAGTGCGTGTCGCTGCGTCCTGCCTCTTCTGTCCACTCACTGCTGATCATCCTGTCCAGGCCAGTTCTCCCCTACGGCCATCTTCCTCAAGAGCAGTGCTCGGAATGCCACGGAGTGTGGGGCCTTGCTGGCTTAGGAGCTCAGAGCTGTGTACCCCTCACAGACAGTGAGTCAGGGCCCCTGTCCTGCCTCACCAGTGCCCCCAACTCAGATCCAGGACGCGGCATGCTTAGGAGGAGCCCAGTGACAGCCGCAGAACTCCCAGACTCAGACAGCACCTGCAGGGAGGGTCCCAGTGCGTTCCTGGGGCTGTCTGAGCCAGCTGCCCCCATCCTGTGGATGGTGACTGCTGTAGATGCCACCTCTGCCCTGGACCACGGGAGGAGCTTAACTCAGGGCTCAAGAGCAGGTTTATCCTCTGCTACAGGTGCACACAGACAAACGTTCAGGGAAAGCAGCGTGAAACTTTCTGAATAGCAAAAGACTGAAAATACCTTAGGTTTGCATGACTCAGGCACTAGTTAATGTAGCAGAGCCGAGCAGTGGGACGCTGTATCAGTTCCCTATTGTCACCACAACACATGGCCACAAATGTCGTGCCATCAAACATCCATCTACTGTCTCGTCTTCTGTAGACAATGCGGTCCGAGGGCCAGGCCGGCTCAGCTGGGTACTCTCCTCAGGGTCGCACAGGCTGAAATTGAGGTGTCACTGGCTGAGGTCCTGTCAGGAGGCTCCAGGAAGAAGCCACTGCCCTCTCATCCAGGCTGTGCTCAGGGTCCAGCTCCTTGTGGGTGTAGGACTAACTCCCCCTTCCTTGCTGGCTGTGGCCCGAGGTGGTTCCCAGCTTCTCTGGCTCAGCGCCCCTTCCTCCATCTTCAAAGCCAGCAAAGGCGAGCCATGTCCTTCTCACACTTGGCATCTCCCTGACTTCTCCTTCTGCCTCCGGAGATGCCCGGGAACGTTCTCTGCTTTCAGAGGTGTGACCACGTTGGGCGCACCTCGTGATCCAGGACCCTCTCCCTATCCTGATGTTGCAGCCATAATCATATCTGCAAAGTCCCTCTGCCCTGTCGCATAGCCCAGAACCTCTCCACAGGCTCGGGGATCCGGATGGATGCTCTGCCTCCCGCAGACACTAAGCAGGCTTCGCGAGAGTGAGGCATGTCTGGGATCTCAGATGGGAGAGCCAGGGCTGCACTCAGACACGACAGAGGGCTGCCGTCCACCCAGGTCCCTGGGCTTGTGGCCTTCCTTCCACGAGAACAGACACGCCCTCCGGGGCTGCCTCTGGGGAGGACCTGAGGGGCGGCAGGGAGACGGACAGTGACATTTCTTGGTACCAGCTTTGTACCTCTTTTGTGTGATGCCATGTGCGTGTATTACCTTTTTGAAAAGTATATATATATATTTGAAAATGATATATTTTAAAAAACAAAAAATGAAAAGACAGGGTTTAGAATCGAGTCTGGTCGGGGCTCACACAGAGACTTGCAGACTGGGAAGCTATTGCCCCCTGGCAAGTGATTGATGGAAAGTCATTTAAAGGCCCCACGGGCACTTGCCTTTCAAGAACCCCGGGTTCTGGCTGGTGTTTGTGGGTGGTGGCCAGCAGCCAGGCTATGCTCACTGCTCCTTGAATTACTATGGGCTTGGCTTTCTGGACGGGTGGGACAGCTACCACACAGGCGCTCCTCCGGCTCTGGCCTCCCTTTGCCCGGGGAGGCGTCTGGCGTCCGACGAGCAGTGCCCGAGTGCATCCTGGGGGAGGAGTGTGCTGGGGCTTCTCTGCCTTTTCTTTTCAGGAGCTCTAGCATCTCGGGGTCAGGCACATTCTCCCCTCTCAGTGGCACGTGGGCTCCTCTCTGAGAAGGTGCCACATCTACGGGCATGTGAGAAAGTCAGAAATAAACTATTTAGCAGCTTCAAACTGGAAAACAACCAGGTAACGTGAGAAGGGACAGCGCCAGGCACGCGGAGGCGCGCCAAGTCATGTGCAGTTGGGCTGCCGGGGAGATAGAATTGAAAATCTGCCCACTGGGCAAAGCTTCCACGAAGGTAGAGGAGAAAGAAAACGGTTTTATCATCTAATGAGCATTAACCAGAATGCGATGTATAGCACAGGCATCCCGCTAAGAGATGGCGGAGACAGAAGGACACCCTTTACCGCAGCCACACGATGCAGCCCGTTGCACACATGTCCTCTAGGTAAACAACAGCTAGTTCTCGAGTAGGAGGGCTCGACAGCACCATTTGTCACACGTAATTCATCCTAAATCTGCCTGCTAATTGGGGTGACCATCTGTGTTAGCTAATTGGCTTTATCCAAAGGAAAAGTAAATTCGCATCTTTATGGCAGAAGGTGATTTGGGGTGAGATCCCCATGGAAGGCAGGCTCCCGCCCGCCCACATGGCTGGGAGAGGGGCGCCACCTTCCTGATGCTTACATTTCTGAGCCGGCTCCCAGGGCCTTGAGGAAGACAGGCCTGGGCTGTGAGCTGGCAAGAGGCTAATTTAGCTTTTTAAAAAGATTTATAGCCCTCTCAAAGGAACGTACAATTACACGCCTTCTAAAGTAAACGTTGAAAGAAAAGGCGAGGGAAGTCTCCTTCCCTTTCTGCACCAGGGAAAATGAAATCTTTTCTTTTTCAACGTCTATTTACCAGTGCAGGGGCCAGCACCGCTGAGCTCCCGCTGAGCCCATGGGTGGGGAGGCCCAGGGACTATCATCAGATGTGGGGGTACGTGGGTGTGCAGAACCTGGAGGGGACGCCCAGTCGGCTTCTGGGGTGAGCTCAGGTAGGCCGGGGTCCACGCCGTGGGACAGGAGGGCCTCTGCTCTGCGCTGCGGTCAGGGAGCTCGCACTGCAGCATTGCTGGTGGTGTGGCCTCTCCAAGGGCCCATCGGAAGTGCCCAGCTCTAATGTAGATGAATGGCGGGGCCGCTCAGAGGAGCCCGACTGCCTTCCGGGAGAAGGAACTGGGTGATTAAGGGTAATTTGGGCCCAAGAGAAGTGATTGATGTGGACAGAGCCAGCACTGAAGGCTGCTGTGTAGACTCGGCTGTCTGTGGGACGCCAGGGCCCCATCCACAGGGCCGGGCTGCCTCTGGGATGGGGGTGGCCCTGGGGGCCCTGTAATGCCAACCCCCTGCCCACATGTCCCTGAGGAGCTCGGGATAAGAGCTACAGCTGTGTTGTCCAGCCCCACCTACCTGTCCTCCCATTGCCCTCGGCTCTCCCGCTCCAGCCACATGGTGTCACCTCCCAGCCACTTTCTCCGTCCCTGATTGCCGACCCCACGACTGCCTCATTTCCTTGTCTGTTTTCCTGATTTCCATCTGACCCCCATGAGAGCACCAGGGCCCCACCCTGCTCACCACAGGGTCCCCGCATGGCCCGGGTCTGGCACTCATGAGGGACTCAGGTAAACCTGTCCCTGGGAATCTTCACTCACTCAGTGGGCCCTGGGGGAGAGCTGCTGAGGCTGCCTCCCACCAACTGCCTCCTCTGAGCAGCCTCCCCAGATTAGAGTCACCAGCTGGAGGGGTTCTGCTTCCTCGCTGGGCTGGAGGCTCCTTCCCTCAAGGTGCAGACTTACGGCTCCGCCGAGATGGAATAAGCCCACGGCAGACCCTCCCTCCCACGGATTACTGAAGACTAGACTGGATGGAACACAAAAGCGGTGACCCAGGACCCTGCGAAGTAAACACCAGCAGGTGCATTTGGAAGGAGGTTGGAACTTGAAGACAAGCAGCAAGTGGACATGAGTTTCCTGGGTTATTTTTCCTCATTTGTTCCCGAGCTCCGACTCCCACTTACAATCAGTGACGGGCCCTGTGACCCAGTCCGGGGATCCCACCCGAGGGGCGCTTGCCAGGACCCCCTGAGACGAGGACTGGAGTCCTAGCGGTTTATTTGGGAGGTGATCCTGGGACGCCGGCAGAGTGGGGAGCTGAGGCGGGACGGGTCGACATGGCGTGTCACCCAGCAAGCCTGTGCCGTGGGCCGGGGCCGCCCGGGGCGCTGGGAGTCAGAGGCGATGTGCTTCTAAGGTGGCGGAGGGCTGCTCCCAGCTGACTGACAGCAGGAGGAGCCTGCAGACACCCAGGAAGTGCAGCATCTCTGTCACAGCCCCCTCCCTGGGACACTCACCGGGCACTCGGCAGCCCCAGCACGGCCAGTGTGAAGTGACTTGTAAAGAGAGTCTGTGGGTCTTGAGGGGCAAGTAAGGGGAGCGTTGAGCCCTTACAAGGATGGGACAGACCGCTGGTAACAAACCTTGAGCAAGATGTCCCTTTTGGAGCTCTGTTCAGAGAGGCAGAACCTGGGAAAGCGCCTCCTCCCAAGAGATGGGCCCGGAGCCCAGCAGGTCTTCATTCCAGCCTGCAGGATCCCTGAGCGTTGTGGGTGGGAGATGAAATGGCCCTGTCCCCTGAGGTTGGGGGGGTGCCTCTTGGAGGAGAGGATCAAGGGGGAGGACTGTGGTTCCAGGGGTGCTCCTCTCTTTGTGTGCTCATTTGATGCCAAGATGACCTCAAACCTGTGGCGGCCCCTGAGGTTCTGTCCATCCTAACAGGCAGGATGCCTCCTCGCCCTGCAGCGCGTGTTCTCCTGGCCTCAGGTTGCGCCAGCTGACAGGCGGCTCTGCCGTCTGCTGCTGTCTGCTCAGAAGGGGGGTTGCAGAGTTGTGCAGGTGACGGCAGATCTGAAGACATGAATGTCATTTGGGGGGACACCACGGCCATCCGGGCTCAGTTTGTGGGTCTACAATGCGCCAGGTGCCGTGCTGTAGCAGTGGGCCAGCCGGCAGGCGCCTGAGCTCAGGGGCACGGGGGTGGGGACCCCAGTCCTGCCTGGGCCTGCGTTTCCTGAGCGCCTGCTCGGGGCCCAACTCCAGGGGGCCCAGGGGAGAGGGCCCTGCTGACCCCAGCAAGAACTGGTGGAGGAGGTGGGGGTAAGTGGCTCCATCCTTAGCTTTTTTGTCTTCTAAGGACCAGGCCCTGTGTATCACGGATAAGAAAGTGGGAGTTTGACTCTGATGAATTTCCCTCAAAAACAGTTGCAGGGGGTTTGTGTTTTCTCCTTTCACTGACTTCCACTGGCACCGTGAGTGACAGCCCCAGTGTCTGCCGTTCCACACCCTCCTGAGCCAGAGAAGGGAGGCCACTGCTCGGGGACAGGGCGAGACATGGGGTCATGTGGTACTTGGGGCCTCCGTCCGGCAGGCTCTGGACCCAGCTGCTGACCCCTGACCCCAGGGCCCCGGCGTGCAGCGAGCCCTGGCGCCCGCCTGTGCTGTACTCCTCCACCCCAGGAGGCCCTGTCAGTCTTGAAGGTCCAGGTGGCAGGCACTGAGCTGGGGGGTCGTGCTTCAGGCGCTGGGGAAGGGACGGGGCCAGGCTCTGGGGTTGTAGGACTTCCCCAGGGCTTCCGA
The DNA here is from genome assembly GCF_021613505.1 of Equus quagga. Classification (NCBI taxonomy): domain Eukaryota; kingdom Metazoa; phylum Chordata; class Mammalia; order Perissodactyla; family Equidae; genus Equus; species Equus quagga. The sequence goes on along the minus strand of NC_060278.1, from coordinate 110,604,527 downwards.
GAGCGGGGTGCAGCCCCACACGTCTCTCTTCACCCCAAGGGAGGAGAGAAGGTGGGACCAGAGGCCCAGGCCAGTCCGGAGGGCACACATTCGTCTGCTGACCACCTCATGAGCTGGACCACAGACTGGGACCTGGCTGCCTCTTGGAGCCCAGGAAGGAAGCCCAGTGGGGTGGGAGGCTGTGCAGCTGGGTGTCAGGTGTGTGTACTCATGTGTGCTGGGAGGTCCCTCATGAGGGTGGCAAGACTCTGGCTTGAGGCCTGCCCCTTGCCCCCAATCTGTCCTAGCTAGGTGATTCCTTTCATAAAGTCAGTCTGGACTGGTTTCCATGGTGTTCTGATAGAAACCAGAATTCAAATCATAATTGTGGGGAGTGTGGCGGGGTGGTGGTGGGAGAGAGGGAGGAGGGAGAGGGCGGGAGGGAGGAAGGGGTGGGAGGGAGAAGATGGGGGGGTGGGAAGGAGGAGTGGTAAGGAGAGAAGAGGGAGAGGATGGAGGCGAGATGGTGGGGGAAGGGAGATAGGCAATGGGGGGTGATGGGAGGAAGGGGGGGGAGCGAGGGGGTGGGGAGGGAGCTTTTCCTGTCCTCAGGCTCCTGCAGTGGCTGGCTGTTTGTTTTCTTCCTTCAAATGTATTTTAAAATGTATAGGATTCTCTCCCAAGCCCTCTTCCTGTTGCCTAGCGATGGCGATGGCAATGGAGCCAGAGGTACCTGCCCGTTACGAGGGTAGATTCCTCCCCTGTCCCTGTGCTGGAATAGGGACCCAAGCTCAGAAAACCTGTAGGAGGTAGGGAGGGGCTCAGCCAGAGCTCTGGCCTCATGGAACAGTGGCATTGAAGTATGGTCAAGGTTCAGGGCTGCCTGCTTGCTATCCCCAAATTTCTCTCTCCATGACTGGCCTGAAATTCCACTGTTAGAGTTTCATTCCTTTGGATATTCTTGTAAAATGTCAGTGTGCCTCTCAGAGCTTGCCAGCAAGTCCCTTACACCTTGGAGTGAGTGAGAGTCCTGAGTCTTCCCTGCTGACCGGGTGAGGGGTTGTGCGGTAGGAGGGTGGGTGGTGGCTTACAAGTGCAGGGGCCAGAAGCACTTGGAGCCTCAGACCCTCATCCCTGTGTCAACCAGAATGGGGTGGTGAGTCAGCTTTGAGGAAGGCAGGCCCCAAGGAGCACCCGGCAGGTGGATGAATGAACGGATGGATGGATGGGGGGCTGGGGAAGGGTATGGGTGGTTCTTGCTCTTCGGTGGGCCTGGACTCTGCCGCAGGGGTTAAAGGTCCAGGTTCCGGGGCTTCTGCTCGCACAGGGCAGGCCGGGGCCTGGGAAGCCGGTCTCTAAGGCTCTGCTGGCCGTTCTGATGCCAGGGAGCCCCTCCCGCTGAGTCCAGGCTGCTGAGGAGACTGCAGGGGAAAGACAGAGGCTCTCCCGGAGCCCCGCAGTCTGGAAAGATGCTGTCCTTCTCATCCCCCCAGGCTCGGGGCCTCGGGGCCCTGCAGCAGTGAGATGAGGGCAGAGAGGCAGGGAGGTGCGGACACCCTGAGTCAGAAGGCATCTCCCATGGAGGGCGTCCTGACCATCTGCTGGCAAGAGGTTCCACACGGGGTGGCTATGTAAGAGGACAGGGTTAGTGACCCCTGGCCCAGGCTTTCCCCAACCTGCTGACCCCTAGGGAGAAGCTGACCTTGTCCCCTCAGTTCCCTGGGTTGGCTAGAGGGGCCGTGGGGACCAGAGTCAAACGGTCACAGGACCCTGCACCCCCTTCAGTGGGCCTCCTCTGTGCCCAGCCCACAGATCAGGAAACTGAGGCTCAGGGAGGGGCTGGGCGTTGTCCACACAGCCAGCATGGACTCAGGTCTCCCTGGCTCCAGGCCTCAAGGGGACGCCTTGCTTCACAGGGGGGCCTGCTCCCGCACAAGCCCCTCTGTCTCTGCTGCTTCTTGAAGCAGCAGGGGGTGGGCAGCACCAGAGTGGGGGATCCCGGGCCCTCAGACCCCAGCCTTCGGGGGACATGGCCAAAGCTCATGCGTTTTTGGTAAAAGGGCCCTGGGGAGGGCTGTCAGCTGTGCCAGGAACGGGTAAGGGCATGAACGGACGCATGCAGGCCCATGGGCCCTCAACACAAGAGTCTGAGCCGTGCGGGTGACAGTCTCCTTTATTGAGAGGTTCAGGGGTTGCTTTTGTCGACTGCAGTACGTCACGGGGGGTGGGGGCGTCTTGAGCATCATGTGAAATGACACGACGGGGTTTCGCCATCAACACTGAGCAGTCACACAGGACACTGGACACTGAGGCTGACACGCGCCCAGCACGCAGAGCCGGCTTCGGCAGTTACAACGTGATGTGGCCGGGAGCTGGCTGTGCTGAGCTGGACAGCATATGGAGGGGTGTCTGGCGACACGTGGACAGGTGTCCCCAGCTACATGAAGTGCGCACACAGGGACATAGAGACCAGCAGTAAAGGGGATCCTGCCCTGAAGACCTGAGCCTAGAAAGGGGCCGCAGGGCATCTCCATCCGCGTCAACTCCGTCCCCACCTCAGGGAACCGTCCCTTCTGTCCCTTGCAGGCTGGCTCCTCCAGCACTGTCACATCCAGCCCTGGCAGAGGCTGAGAGGGTGGAGCGACCACACCCATTTCTCAGATGGGGAAAACGAGGCTCAGATGAATCTTGGAGGGCCCGAAGATCGGGACCGCCAGGGAGGGGTCTGAGAACCTCTCAGAGTGAGTCCAGGTCCTCAATCTGAAGCCTGGCACTTGTGCCCAGCCTCGGTCTTTGCCAAACTCTGATGTCCACTCGCTGAACATGGCTGGAGACTGTGCTGACCCCTGCATCTGCCCGGCTAGGCCGAGCTCCCCTGCACAGCAGGTGCCTGCGTGGGTGCTCTGGGCTGGCCTTGTCCCCTGCAGTCAGCAGCCACTGGGTTGTGGGAGGGCTGCTTGGCCCGAGGATCGCCTTGGGGGCCTGAGTCCTTGGCCCTGTTCTTGGTGAACTGAAAGGACCTGTGGCTCCGAGAAGGATTTTCAGGGTTCAAGTAACAAACCAACTCACAGCAGGGGGGCTAGATCCGAAGTGACCGCAGATACCGCCGTTTGTGTGGATGGGAACTGAGTCCTGGCAGACCCTGAACTAGGGCCAGGTCTTCTGAGACCTGAGCCAAGGCTGCCCACGCAGGCCGTCCGCCTTCTGACCCATCTCCCTTCTGGACAAACGTGGGAGAAGCTACTTGAAAAAGGCCTCCATTTTGCTTTCCGGGCCCCTTCTGCCACTTGAGGCCCCAGCTGGTCCAGGGCAGCTCCCTGGGGTCTGCCTCCCCCCGGCTCAGGGGACCTTCCTGGGCTGGGCTGTCCTTTCTGTTTGGAGAGTGGCTCCTGGAGACCAAGGACGTGCCTGCCTTTCTGGGCGCCTGGAGCCGGGGCTGGGGTCGCCGCCTGACAACTGGTAACAAACGAGTCTGGGCCTCAGCCTGGCTGCTGGCCAGCAGGCTGCCTGGACCCACGGCGCTTCCTCCTCACCTGCAGCCGAGTTCCCGGGACCAAAATCTCTTGTGATACGGCAAGTTCTTTCCGCCTCAGGGTGTTCACCCTGAAGCAGCTCGGAGCCGGGCTGCTGGAGCTCACTTGCACAGCTGGGAGTGGAAGCAGCCAGGGATCGCCCTGTCCTGACCTGGGCCACCTGGGCCCGTGCGGGGAGGCCCGGAGAGAAGACTGTGAGGCCGTCGGAGGCCAGCATCCCTGCAGAGACTTGCCACTTTGGCAAGGAGAAGGGGGAGGCCTGGGTCGGGCTGTGCCAGGCAGACCCTTCCATTGTCATTCTGGGCACATCAAAGCTCCCTGGGAGTCGTCCTTGTCAGGGTGGGGGGGTCCAGACACCTGCGGCACCTGGGCTGACTCCCTCTTGAGCTGGACCAGAGGCGGGATGGAGCCCTCTCCTCTCACTCAGGTACCAGGACAGTGGTGGTCCTGACAGCCAGGCTCCCCCCGGCGCCGCCTCTCGGGTCCACCTGTCCAGCCCAGCTGCGCAGGGGCTCGGCCCCACTGCTCCTTTCATTTCTCTTCCCTCTCAGCATCCATTAGTCCAGGGACAAGGAAGATTGCCTTTGACTCAACACTAATTTCTCCTCATTAGGGGCCTTTTGGATCCGGGAGAGGAACAATCTCTGACTTTCAAAGAGAAGAGGAGAGAGGGATGGGGAGGGGTGAGGGAGGAGAAGCTGAAAGAAATGGGGCCTCTGGGGTGTGGGTGCCAGGTCCTAGGCCTCAGATGCCACAGTGCAGGCCTCCAGCTCACCCCCATTCCAGCTCCCAGGTGGGGGATGAAGGCCAGGCAGCCAGCCCCCTCCCTGCCCCTCCCTGCTCCATCCAGCCCCATCCCTGCCCCCATCCAGACCCCTCCCTGCCCCCAACCAGACCTCTCCCTGCTCCATCCAGACCCCTCCCTGACCCTCCCTGCTCCATCCAGCCCCATCCCTGCCCCCATCCAGTCCCTTCCCAGCTCCCTCCCTGTCCCCATCCAGACCCCTCCCAGCTCCCTCCCTGCCCCCATCCAGACCCCTCCCAGCCTCCATCCAGCCCC
>NC_060278.1:110565989-110599855 GCF_021613505.1 Equus quagga | reverse complement strand
AGCCCCCTCCCTGCCCCCTACTTGTCTCCATCCAACCCCCTCTCAGCTTCCTTCCTGCCCCCTCCCTACCCCCTCCTTGTCTCCATCCAGCCCCCTCCCGGCCCCCTCCTGCCCCCTCCCTGCCCCCATCCAGCCCCCTCCCTGCCCCCATCCAGACCCCTCCCTGCTCCATCCAGTCCCCTCCTAGCCCCCTCCCTGCCCCCTACTTGTCTCCATCCAACCCCCTCTCAGCTTCCTTCCTGCCCCCTCCCTACCCCCTCCTTGTCTCCATCCAGCCCCCTCCCGGCCCCCTCCTGCCCCCTCCCTGCCCCCTCCCTACCCCATCCTTGTCTCCATCCAGCCCCCTCCTGCCCCCTCCCGGCCCCCTCCTGACCCCTAGTACAGGGTCTCCCGGGTGACGTTGCTGGAGAAGGTGTGGTTGCTGGACACGCTGTTAGCCTTCCTCGAGAAGGCTGGCCTCTTCCTCCTGCGCCCCCACAGGGGACAGAGGCAGGCCAGGGTGGACAGGAAGATCTGGCGGAAGTTGGCGGACACGAGGTTGTACAGGATGGGGTTGACGGTGGAGCTGACGTAGAAGAGGGCGTTGGTCAGCATGTAGAAGTAGTGGTAGAAGTCGTAGAGGAACCTGCGGGGAGAGGGTGCAGACCCGGCTGTGGTCACTCCTGGGGCTCACGGCAGCCAGCGGACGCAGGGCCTGGGACAATAATGAACAACTACTTGCAAATTTTTTATGTGGGGCTATTTCATGATGAATTTCAGGGTTTTGGCTTCTCCTGAGGAAGAAGTTGGAAGTTCTGATCCCACTCCTGCCTGACCTGTCAGCTGAGCTGGGTTTGCATCTACCGTCCCCAGGCCGGGTGTGGCCGCTCCACTTTGCTGCAGTCCCCACCTCTCCCTGTGGCACACCTGTCCTGCCCTTATGTGGGCAGAATCCCAGGCCCCCAGGGCTGCAGGGCTCTGCTGTGCTGGGCCGCAACTCAAAAGACAGGGCAGGAACCGCCTCCAAGTCTCCTGAGCTGTGCACCTTGCCCTCGGCTTACTTGCCTCTGCCCACAGGGATCTCACCCCTTCAGCAGACAGCTCACTTCATCACCAGGCAACTCTGAGTTTCAGAAACCCTTTATCTGAGGTTGCGCTCTGCTCCTCGTAACTTCTCTTTACCTCTCCCAGATTTGCCCTCCCCAACGATTCCTTGTCACATTGAAGAACCCGTGACCCTTTGACCTGGCAGTCCTGCTGTGCAGAAGAGCTCGCGCTGCGGGCCCAGGGAAGGCTTCCATCTCAGAAACGCCTGCTGGCAAGGCTGGTCTCGCCTGGGACGGGCACTTGGATTTCAGGAGCGTCCCCACCATCCCTGATAGGGTAGGAGGGGCTCCTAGGTCCAAGCTGTTTGTGCAGACTCCATGGATTGTACTGAGCACCTGCATCCTTCTGGGAGTCTGGAATGTTGGTGCCTGCCAGGCAGGGGTGCCTGCGTGACCGGCTCCCCCAGTAAAAACCCTGCATGCTCGGTCTCTGGCAAGCTTCCTGGTAGACAGCATTTCACATATTGTCACAGCTCATCCTAGGGGAGTCAGTCCGGGAAGGGGCTTCTGGAAGCTTGCCCTGGACCCCCAACTCCTCAGGTGCTTTTCCTTCTGCGGATTTTGCGTTGTCCTTTCGCTGCCATGTGTCACAGCCTGGGTGTGGCTCTCTTGGAGTCCTGGGGGTCCTAGTGATGCCTCCAGCCCCGGGGGGAATGTCTAGGAGCCCCGAAAGCTGCCATCCCTCCTCCCACATCCAGCAGGGCCAGCCCTTCCCTGTCACTCTCTGACATCTCTAAACCTGTCCCCGGTACTGACTCTCAGGGACCTGCTTTCCTTCTGCTGCAACCTGTCTCTCGGCCGAGAAGCTTCCCGGGGCATCTGTCCCTCATGGCCTTCTTCCCCCGGCCAGTCACAGCCATTCCCGAGGGCTGACTCGGGGACACCTGGCCCGCACCCTGGCGTGAGCTGCTCCTCTCGGCGCCCCCACCTCCCACGCCCACCCATTTTGGGGAGCAGCCCCTGGCCTCGGCGTCCCGGTACTCACGGGGTCCACTGCTTCTCTGAAATGTAGCAGAACATGAGGCGCCGCACGTGGTAGGGCAGCCAGCAGACCACAAAGGCGAGGACCACGGCACCTGAGACACAGAGACAGGCCGCAGAGAGAAAGAGACAGGCTTCAGGGAGAGAGACACACCCAGAGACAGGCCTCAGGGACGCGGGCCTCAGGGAGGTGGAGGGGGCACCTGTGCTCACGGACTAGAAGACTTGACCGTGTTAGGAGGACAAAGCGGTCTACATACTCTACGCAATCCCTACCAAAATCCCAACGACACTTTTTGTAGAAATAGAAAAACCCATCCTAAAATTCATATGGAATCTCAGGGGACCCCGAATAACCAAAACAACCTTGAGGAAGGAAAACTAAGCTGGAGGGCTCACACTTCCTGATTTCAAAACTTACCGCTAAGCCACAGGAATGAAAACACCGCGGTGCTGGCACAAAGACAGACCACAGAGACCAACGGAGCAGAAGAGAGAGCCCAGGGACAAACCCGCACACATATGGTCACATGATTTTCTACAAGGCTGCCAAGACCACTCAGTGGGGAAAGGACAGTCTCTTCAACAAATGGTACCTGGAGAACTGGACATCCACATGCAGATGAAGTTGGACCCTTACCTCACACCATATACAAAAATTAACTCAAAATGGATCAAAGACCTAAGTATAAGAGTAAAGAGTATAAAATTCTTAGAAGAAAATACAGGGCTCAAACTTTACAACATCAAATTTGGCAATGATTTCTTGGATATGACATCAAAGGCACAGGCAACAAAAGAAAGATAATTTGGACAACAAAATTAAAAACCATGTGTCAAAGGACACAGTCAACAGAATGAAAAAGCAATCCACAGAATGGGAGAAAATATTTACAAGTCACATGTCTGATAAGGGGTTAATATCTTGAACATAGAGATAACTAATCAACAACAAAAAAGCAACCCACCTCAAAAATGGGGAAAGGACTTGAATAGACTTTTCTCCAAAGAAGATACACAAATGTCCAATAAACACGTGAAAAGATGCTCAACATCCTAATCGCCAGGGAAATGCAAAGCAAAGCTACAAGGAGACACCACCTCACACCCACTAGGATGGCTCCTATCAACAGAGCAAACCAACCAGAAAATAAGAATTTCTTTTTTGATGAGGAAGATTTAGCCCTGAGCTAACATCCACTGCCAGTCTTCCTCTTTTTGCTGAGGAAGATTGACTCTGAACTAACATCTGTGCCCATCTTCTTCTATTTTATATGTGGGACACTGCCACAGCATGGCTTGATAAGCAGTACATAGGTCAGCGCCCGGGATCCGAGCCTGCGAACCTTGGGCCGTCGAAGCAGAGTGCACAAACTTAACCACTATGCCACCAGGCTGGCCCCTGGAAATAAGAATATTTGATGAGGATGTGCAGAAGTTGGCACCCGGGTGCCCGGTTGGTGGGAACGTAAAATGGTGTAGCTGCTGTGGGAAATAATATTCAGTTCTTCAAAAAATTAAAAATAGAATTACCATAGATCCAGCAATTCTGCTCCTGGGTATATGCCCCAAACAATTGACATTAGCGATGCCAACAGACATTTGTACATCCCAGCAGCACTATTCACAGCAGCCAAAAGATGGAAGCAACCCAACTGTCCATCAACAGAGGAATAGATAAACAAAATGTGGTGTATCCAAACAATGGGATGTTACTCGGCCCTAAAAAGGAAGGAAATTCTGATACCCACTATGACATGGATGAACCTTGAGCACTTTATGCTCAGTGACATAAGCCAGACACAGAAAGACAAAAATGTGATTCTGCTCACAGCTCCCACCCGCCACAGGGCCTCTGCACCAGCTGTTCCTCTGCTCGCAGCTCTATTGCCAAGACCAGCTCCTGGTCCTGCTGGCCTCAGCTGGACGTCACCTCCTCAGGGAGCCCCTCCTGGCTGCCAGATCTAGCCACACAGCTTCGTTTTCTTCTCCATGCTTATCACTGTCCGAATGTGTGTGGTGCACATGTTTGTCTCCTCTGGTGGAATCTGTGCCCCCACTGGAATGTAGAGGGGACCTCTGCTTCTGCTGCCCCCAGGCTCTGCGAGAAAGCTGCTTCACCCTAAGTAGGTGCTCAGGAGACTTGTTGAATAAATGAGTGACTGGATAAATGAATGAGTGAGTGAGAGGAAGGATGGATGAGTGGATGGATGGATGAGCACATGAATAGATGGATGGATGGATGAATGAATGAGGACATGAATGGATGGATGGATGGATGAGTGAATGGATGGATGGATGAGGGAATGAGTGAGTGAGTGGATGGATGGATGAATAGATGAGTGAATGATTGGATGAGTGCATGAATGGATGGATGAATGAATGGAGCCAAAAGCACCACCAACCTCAGATGGAGCCAGCACTCTGAGTCTTGGCCCTGTCGTGCTGTGTCCCTGGGGCTTTAAACTTTGCCCCATTTGTTGGTGCCATGCTTGCTACTTTGACGGCCTCTGGCCACCACCCGCCCCCCGAGGGTCCCAGTGGTTACGTACGTAAGACCCGGACACCGTGCCGCAGGGCCTGGACCCTTCCGGGCTCAATGGACATGCTGAATGAGCTGTGCTGGTCCCCAATGGTGCACACCTGGCCCTGCTCGGCGGCCTGGCATACCATGACAGTCAGCTTGTTGGCGATGATGGTGTTCAGGATGGAGATGAGCACCATGGGGAACACGAAAGACATGAAGGTGTTGATCTGTGGAGAGACGGGGAAGGCAGGCCATCAGACCCACATGCATGAACACTGCCCTGGCCCTGCCCCACTGGCTGGGGTCTAGGGCCTCGAGTGTGGAGCCACTCGGTCTATTGGGGCGGCCAGGCAGACATAGGCCGCCTATCCCCAACTCAACTCTCCACCTGCTCCTGCCACCCCTGGCTCAGAGGAGGTTCACAGACTCTCTGCCACCTCAAGGAGCCTCTGCACAGGGTCCAGCCTGTATAATGTGGAACGCGAACTCTGGGGTGTCCCAGCTGTGGCAAAGGCTGGGGCTCCAGGTTCCCAGGTCTGGACACACGTCCATGGATGAGGCCCCTGAGCACGTGGCTGCTCCACCTGACCTCTCCAGGAAGCCCAGCCCAGCATCCTTTGCCCTGCAGGCAGATAGTTCACGTTCGGACACAAACAGAAAACCCTTCCTCTCACTCCATCCCCACTGCCACTCAGGGCATCGAAAAGTGCTCCTTTAGCACCTCTAACTGCCACGTCACTCTGCACCCGGGGAAACCGAGTCTCAGGGAAGTCATGGAACTTGCCAAAGACACTGGCTCAGAAGTGGCTGGACCTGGACTTGGCCAGGCCTTGCGATGACACCTTCTCAGCCCAAGCTGGCACCTGCCCAGGCACCTGCTCAGCCCGAGTGGCCGTGGCCCTCTGGAGAGGGGGGTAGCTGGGTCTCCTCCTGAGCTGGCGCTGCTGCTCACAACAGGAGCAAAAACACAAGTGGATGGCTGAGCGATGATGGGACGTGCGTGAGCAGGATGAGCAAGGATGCGTGTGTCCCTGACGGGCCTCCCCCAGAGCTGGTCCTAAAACAGGCATCATCTCCAGGCCGCAAAATAATCGCCTCAAGTGGCTCAAAACTGTGTTGGCTTTTTATTCCTTCTTAAAGGCTCTGTCGTGTCATATCCCGACGCCCCTCGCTTCTCTGCACCTGCATGAGTGCCCTCGTGACGGGGAGGCAGTGGCTCCTTTCCGGCCCTGCCAAGCTGCTCTTCACGCTGATTTTGAACTTCAGAATCCAAGAGGCTCCGGGTGGTACCTGGGGGGCCTGCCTGTGCTGGCTCCGGCCTGGTGGCTGCAATTCACCCAGCAGTTCCAGGGCGGCTGCAGTTGGGGTTTGCTGGGCGACCCTCCTGCCACCTCCTCACCCAGGTTTGCCCACAGCCCTGAAAGCAGAGCCAGGGGTCCTGCGTTGAGGCCTCCTCAACACCACGACTGTGACGGTCTCACCAGGGGTGAGGACAATCACAGCCCTGTCCTGCTAATGCGGGCAGTGGCTACTGAGACCCAGCAGCCACAAAAAGTGCAGGAGGTTTCGGAACACGGGCGGGTTTGCTTCCTGAGCCTCCTGGCGGCCGAGCGTCTGTCCAGAGCAGGGCAGACTCACACACTTGCTCTCTTTGGGACACTGGCCAAGGCCTCCAAAGGTCCTGCCTACTCCCATGTGCTCCAGGCCCCAGTCCGAGGACTTGAGGCCTCCCAGGAGCTGGTGGCCTGAAGTTACCTTCAGTCCCATTTGCACAAGGCTCTGCTAAACTGGAGGAGGACCACGCTGGAGAGGGGCCACCCAGACCCTTGGGAGCATGGCTGTCCACACTTGCAGCTCCGGCACCCATCATGCGTCATCTGCCCACATGGGTTCCTGGGAGCCGCCTCCACCAGGCACCCTTGTGTCCTGCGTCCGCCTAGCTTGGGTGGCGGGTCCAGAGACTGGGGACCCATCCTACCTCCCCCGGTTTTGCTGCTTTCCACTTGCCCATCTTCTGTGGGATGATGAGGTGCTGATGGCCGAGCGCCAGCTCTGGGAAGCTTTCTGGGGCTCCCTGCTGGGTGGGGGACTGGGTAGGGGCGCAGAGGGATGCCAGGGCCGGGTCCAGGAGACAAACCAATTCCCCAAGAATCGCCACAGCCTGGGTATAATTTAACTAGAACAAATGTATCCAACACAGATTTTAAATGTCAAAACATTTAAAATACCATACCTTGCTGGGCACAGGCAGCAAAAATAGCTAACTCGGGGGCTGGGCGGGGCTCACAAGCAGGGGTCCAGGGCCCAGCTTGGTGGGTTGTGGGGTCTGGCCCAAGGGCCCCAGTGGCTCCTGCAGTTGGAAGAAGTACAAGCCCTTGGTCCCGAGGTCCTGGAGCAGGGTGAGAAGCCCCCGGCCCTCAGGCCTGCCCTGATCAGAGGCGGGGCCTCTGGGTCTAGAGACGGGGCTCAGGCCAGCACTGGCTTTCAGAAGGAGATGCTTTCTCTCGGCTTCTCCACCCCTCCAGCCTGGAGACTGACACTGAGTCTGGACTGTAGGGTTGCTGGGGTCTGAGTCTCAGGGTTTTCCTCCTCTTACCAAGGCTCACAGCACAGATGGGGGCTCAGCCTGCACCCCTTTCCTGCATCTACCCCCTACTCTGCAGCAATGAGCAAAGAGGAATAATCCAATAAACCATGTGCAAAATCTCCTGGAGATGCTGAAATGTCACCACCTGAGGGAAAAGAAGCCTTGACTGAGGGAAGCCAGGGCGCTCCCTGGACTGACACGTGGACACGGATGGGCTATGTGTGGTCTGGGCATCTGTCCGAATAAAACATGAGAGTGACTTGGGAATAGACAGGCTGGTTTTAAAATTCAAATGGAAAAAAATAATAACCTTAGAATAGCTGGGAAAGTCCTGGAAAGGAAGAGAGATGGGTCAATATGGGACGGGGAGACAAGAGCCTCACCAACCACTGGGCCACACTAAAAAGAGACCGTAATGAGAATAGTTTGGCATCAATGAATGAATGGACAGAGAGAACAACGGGGTGGGAGAGAGGCCAGAAACGCCCGCTGATGAAGACGGTGTCTAAGCCAGCGGGAGAAGTAGGCTGGACCCTCCGGGCTGCTGCCCCTGCCCGGCCAGCATCCACTGCCCCTTCCTGGGACCTCCTCTCTGCTTCCCAGGAACCACCCACCCCTCCCCCAGTCGCCTACCTCCTCTCCAGACCTGGCCAATTGGCACATTCCAAAAGGCCTGAGCTGGCCCTCATTGGACAAATGCAGGCCACGTGTTCACCCCTGCACCAATCACACTTGTCTGATGAGGACCAGCCCCAGGCCTTTTGTTCAGGAAAGAGACACCACCTTTTCAGGGGCCTGCTGTGTGATAAACTGCATTTGTAGCTGTTGCTGTCATTTTCCCCTCTTGTGGCGAGGACGTGCCTAAGAATGAAGCCAGTACATTCAAAAGGAGAGCACTCCACGACATCAGGTGAGCTCCTTGATCCAGCTATGCCTGCAACCATCCGTCCTGGACTTTTAGTTTTTCTTGAGCAAAATAAATATTCCTTTATTCCCCTTAAGACAACCTGAATTAGTTCTTGGAGCTTGTATCCTGACTCACAGAGATCTCACACCAAAAAAATCCAGATGGAACAAAGATTAAAACATAGAAATAAAAACAACACAAGTAGAAGAATTCGTGGAAGTTTTGCTTATTCACTCTATGTATTAAACTGTTGGAATTTTAAAAAATAAAGTGCTTCAGGCGCTGCTGTAAAATTTTGCTATAAAATTTAGTGATGGAAAAACATCAATTCTTTCAGCCCTGGGAGATTCCTGTCCCACCTCGCCCTCCAAAGATTCCTATAACTGAGGCCCTCCTTTCCCACTCTTCCTCTGAACTGTGGGGTGTTTGAGGGCAGGGACTGGCCTGTGTGCCCAGGGACCCTGGGAGGAAGCAGATTCCAGAGCTGGAGCCTTGAGGGATCCAGGTCCCGGCTTTGGGCAGCTGAACATCTCCATCCCAGAGCCCACCTTCTGTCCCTGAGACAGTGGCTAAGCACCCTCCAGGTAGCTTTGACTGACCAACGGGCAAGCTTTGACCACCCAGGGCAGCCTGCCTGAGGGAACACAGGCCTTCTGGTGCCAGGCGAAATGTGGAGATGCCTCCCTGCCTCGCTGTCCCCCTCTGGCTCTGCAGCCCTGACCTGAGCTGAAGACTCTTGAGGTGGGTGGGGCCTCCAGGAAGCTGCAGGGTGTCTGGGGGTTGGGGTACCTGGGGGGCTTTAGTGCCTGGGGTTGGGGGGTGGACTTTGGGCTCAGGCAGACAGGAGCCCTGCTTGTCCACTGGTTAGCTGTGACCTCAGGCAGTTCTGGAACGGCCTCTTGGTCTCAGCTTTCTCATTTCTGAAAGGGGGACAACAAAGGTACTTACCTGGGTGCCGAGAGCACAGTTTGTCCTCTGTGGTACCCAGGTCGGTACTGGGAGGAAAGGAAGAAGGTTGGGTGGGGCTTCAGCCTGGGGAGCTGCGATGCTCTGAGGGCATTGGCTGGCAGTGGCCAGTCCCGTCTGAGAACTCAGGGCCTCCAGCATTTGCAATTTTGTGAGGGAGATAGAGTGACATGGTTAAACAATAAAAAGGAAGTGTGCATTTAGGGGCAGCTGGAATGGGATGGTGGGTCTGCCAGGAAGAGAGGGCTGACCCCCAGGACAGTGGGAAGGCACACAGCCTGCCTGCAAACAGGTGAAGGCAGGTGAGGAGCCCCCAGTGTGGATGCAGACCGACTGGCCTGGCCCCTGGTGCTCCACCAGTGAGGGGATTCTCAGCCTGGGGCAACTCTTCTGCCTCCTCAATGGTCCTTGACCCCTCCACCCTTTTTCTGAAGAATAATTGCTTGTTTGGTACCAGGGTCTGTTTCTCTCCAGTTTATCTCATCATGTTTAGATAAAGAGACAGCCCCCGGACTCTCCACTGTGGTGCTTCAAGGCTCAACAACCAGCCCATGGTGAGTGGGAAGGTGCAAAATATCACTCAGGATGTTTGCAAAACCCAGTGGCTCACAAAACAGCTTCTGAGGCTGCTGAGAGGGAGGTGGAAAGAAAAGGCTTGTCCAAGCCCTCCATTGTGGAGACCGCTGGGACCGTCTCAGCTGGTCTGGCAGGGGACTCCCCACCCCAGCAGATGACCAGCCCCCAGCCAGGCCCAGACTCACAGGGGTGACTTCTGGAGACAGACTCCAGATGGAACAGAACCCTCCTCATACCCAGAAAAAGCTGAAACGGAGCAAATACCTGAGGTCCCTCACAACTCCCCTTCCTCCCTTCTCGGCCACAGCCGAGGGCAGGAACAATCGTGTAGGTCATTCCAGAGTCGCTGAGTGTCATGGTCACTCAGCACAGCCTAGTTCGAAAGGCAAAAATCCAGGAACAACTTCAGTGCGTATGGTTTGGGCTGGTTGATAAGTTATGATGCATCCGCAACATGGGGCACTCTGTTGACAGGGAGAATGAGGACAACAGGGTGGGCCAAGAGCATAGTTCAGTGAAAAGAGTGAGCACAGAGCAGCTGGCATGTTGGTAAAGTGAGGAGACGCCCAGGATGGTTCTGGAGAGAAACCTAACAGACACTGACACAAGCTGATTCATGGAGAGTGCTGGGGAGCTGGCAGGCCCGTGTTTCCATTTATTCCATCTGTGTGCTCTAAATTCAAGAGGACATGCCAGGTGCCTACGAAGTAGAAGCTATCGGCATCCTCACCTTACAGTGATGCAGATGAATAGAACACATATCCACTGAGTATGGGCGAGAGCTAGACAAGGGTGGAAGGACCTCATCCTCATCAGTGAAGAGTCACTGGGTGTGTGCCCCATCCCAACTTCCCAGAGGGGAGTTTTTTCAGGTAACTGCAAATTTTTGAGAATGACTTCTAGTCCAAAGGCCACAACTCCTTGGTGATATCTCAGGGCTGAACTTCTATTCATTTCTCTCTCCTTTCTTTGATCTCCCTTCTGGTCCACCCTGGTCCCCGAGCTCTTCTTCTGGTTTCAAATTTCTGGGAGAGGCTGGACTCTGGAGGGAATTCTGGAGCCCTAGGGAGACTCAGAGTTCAGCACCACGGACAGTGCCCATAGGAGCAGATGGGGCTGCACTGGAGGGCATGGCCTGGGTGTGACAGAGGCCTGGGTGGGGCGGACTTGGGGACATAGGGACCTGGGGTGGGGGAATGTGGTGGGGGGGGACCTGGAGTGGGAGGACCTGGGGAAATAGGGACCTGGGGGCTTAGGGACCTAAGGGCATAAGGACCCATGGTGGGAGGACCTCGGGTGGAGGAGACCTGGGGTGGAGGGAGATAGGGGAAGGGACCTGGGGTGAGGGGACCTGGGGGGGAGGAAATTGGGGTGGGGGACCTGGGGGGAGGAGACTTGGGGAGAGGGACCTGGGGCGGGGGGACCCTTGGAGTAGGTGAGCAAGCTGTGACCTCTGCAGGAGGCACCACCCTGTCCCCCAGCCCTCCCGCCTGTGTAGCCAGCAGCCCTGTACTGGGGAGTCTTCCCTCCCAGAGTGCTGGAGCCACAGAGGACACAGTCTGAGAGTGAACTTGGCGAAACAGAAGCCACTCTGCCGCCACATCCTGTCTGCTCCTGGCTGCACCGCAGAGCTGGCACCAGACAGACTGCTGGGAGACCCTCAATCAGATTAGGAAAACGGCCTTCCCAACATGCCTGTCCCTCCACCTGTGCTGGAGGAGGGTCCTCGAGGAGGGCCAGAGGGGAGCCCTCCCCTCGGTAGCACACAGGACGGGTGCTGGGCGTCTGACCTTGGCCGAGAGTTGGGTGGGGACTCGTTGGCCACTCTGGGTGCAGCAGCTCGGATTGCAAGATGCTTTTCGGTCAGGCCAGCACCTCTCAAAACTGCATCGAAGCCATCTGTACAGAGCGGCGAGCCATCAAGGGTGTGGGCTGAAGGCCTGTTTGCTGTGTTTTCAAATATCTGTTGGCTGAAAAGCCCATGAGAATGTTCAAACCAGTGGGACATCTGCTAAGTAGCAACAAGCAAGGCTTTAAAAGTCCTTGAGGAGAACAGGCGGCAGGGCAGTGAGCCTGTGGGCAGACATCTGACGCCGGGGAAGGGCCCCCACCTCTGTGGTCACCTAACAGAAGCCATAGCCCACATGGGGTGTGCCCTGGCTCTCATCCCTACCTGCACCTCCACTATGAGAGTGATTGTTTTCTTGCTTTTGACAAAGTCTGTCTTGTAGAGTGGCTCCCAGTCTGCAAGAACTCGTACTGCTTACACTGCCATTCAGACACAAGCTGCTTGGATCAGGGTTGTAAGCCTCTGTTTGGACTTTTCTAACATGGAGGGCACTAATTTGACTCTGAGAGATTAAAAGCGGTGCCAACTCATTTAGCACAGAGCGTTCTGGAGGCTTCGAATGTGCCCGTGACAGAAGTCAAGCCATCAAAGTTTTTTGCCTCATGCCAGGAAAGCTTGGGGACCTGATCTGATCAAGACCCTGGGGGCCGGCATGTGGATATTGGGAGTGGATTTCCAGGGAGCTGTGCACATCCCACAGCCTTGCCCGAGACTGAGGTCCTACGACACTGGGTCATGCCGTGCTGTCAGGGCTGCGAGCTCCCAGCAGGCATTGACCACATCTCAGAAAGTGTGTTTAGAAAAGAGCCGTGCCCCCAGCCACAGTGCAAGGCCTGGGCTCAGCGTGGGGCCTTGTCCTCCGCCCTGGTGCAGCTGGCCCACCCCCTGTTCTTCACTGTTGTTGCTGGCAGCTGAATCTCCAGCTTTTCCCACAATTTTCAGTGTTTTCCTGCCAAGTAATTGTGTGGGCAGTTTAGCAAATATCCTGTTCCCTCCCAATTTTGAATTACCGTCCACCGGCAGAGCCGGTCACTGCGCCCCGTGGACATCTGGCTCTGTACCCAGCATCTCGGCCCCTTTCAATGGAATTAGCGCTCTGTCCTGCTTTAGGTGAATCTGATTCTGGTGGGCCCAGAGCTGAGGGGCTGGTGTGAGGGGGAGGACTAGGAGTGGCCACCCATGTCCCCAGGGCCCCAGTTGGGGAGGGACTCACCCCAAGGCGACCAGCATTTGGCTCTGGTTTCTTCCCAAGTTGACCAGCCCCTGGGCTTGGAAGGTACCTTGTGCTCTGGGTTTAATCCCCAGGAAGCGACACTATGCTCCTTCTGCCAGGCCTCCTCCTGGGGCCTCCACCCCGAATGGCTGTGATGAGGGGCAAGCGCACCTTAGAAACGTGGGTGGGGCACCGCCCTCACTCAGCCCCCACGCGCACGGGCGAGCCTGGCTGCAGATCTCTCGTAGAAAGAAGACTGGTCAGTAAGGAGGGAATGCAGGTGGTGGCACCAAGTGCAGCCAGAGGGCCAGCGTGCAGCCACGCGCCGTCCCAAAGCACATTCCCCGATAACATGTCAATTCAAGGCCCTTCTTCCCTTTGTCCCTAGAGACTAGTGGGCCTTAACGTGGCCTTAACGTGGCCACCTGACAACACACTGTTCCATTTTGGTTTTCTCCTTTACAGCCATGCAGGACTCTTTGCTACGGTAAATTGACTCAGCTTCTACGTGTACGAACGGCCCAGGGCACGTGAGACGGGCTGTTCTCCACACATGTGCGTGTGAGACAGGTCGCTGCAGGGGTGAGGGGCCTTGATCTCTCTGTGTCTAGAGCTGGAATGGAGAGCAAGACAGGCCGGCATCTGGGTCTTGCCAAGTGACCTGAGCACGTCCATCCTCATGCTGGGCCTGACTCCTGCCTATAAAGAGGGGGTGGGCTGAAGATTCACCCTGAAGATCCTGACCCTCAGAAACGATGGCAGCCCCCAGCTCGGGTTCTTTCCCCGCCTGCCCCCTGGGTGGAAGGGAGGCTTGCCAGCTGGACCCCCAAGACCCAGGCCAGTCGGAGGCCCTGAGCGCCTGCGCGATGTTGACATTCTGAGGCTTCGGGAGCCAGAAGGGGGCTGGTTGGCTCCAAGGGAAGCCTGGCTCCCCTGAGAGCTGGAAGGAGCGGCTCACAGGGGCTGCTGAGGCTGTTGACATTCCATGAGTGGCTCATCTGCCCCTCATTGCTCTTGCGGGAACTCAGTGGTGGCTGAGGCAATTTAAGGGAATGAGGCTGTGCGGCTGGGCCCAGGAACAGGCTCTGCCATCTTTTATTGGAATGTTCCAGCACTTACTGGCTGCACTGTCCCTTCTCTTTACTCACCCCATCCTGGGTCCATCAGCCCATCCTCTATCTCCCATCCTCCGAATGCACCAGACTCCCAGGCTCACCTCGTCTGACCTTCACAAGCATTTATTAAGTGTCTGCTGAATGTGAGACCCTCTGCACACAGACTGAGGTGAGTGCAGAGGACAGAAAACACACATGACACAGAGGCGAGCAGGAGACAGTCTGCTGGGGACAAGGGGCCATTTTCTGAAAGAGGGATCTTTACACAGAGACCTGAGGGATGAGGGGCACCCTTGGGCTGGAGAAAGGAGAGGAGCACGTGAGACCTCAGGAGCCCAGGGAGGCCAGGCAGAGGACAGATCACAGAGGGCCGGCACCAATTCCCCGGGTTGTGGAAGCAGGGGGAGGGGTGAAGCAGGGGAGAGGACGATGCAGGGGGAGGGGGTGAAGCTGGAGGAGGGGGTGAAGCAGGGCGTGCCTGCAGCCACGTTTGCATTTGGGGACGCTCTGCCCGCAGGATGGGTAGAGCCTGGGGTAAGGGACCAGGGAGGGGCCCAGGCCCAGGAGACAGGCGATGGCCGGCCCCCACTGGGAGGGGAGCAGTGGAGAGTTGGCAGAGACTAGGGGGCTGAGGTAGGACCTGGGGATGAGTGGATGTGGGGGTGAGTGCAGGCAGGAGGCAGTGAGGGTTATGCCAAGAGGAGGACCCCAGCTAGACTCTCCGCCTCTCGGACAGCCGGAGCTGTGTGCGCAGTAGTGCAGGCAGCTCCATCACAGAGGTGCGTCTCCTGCTTAAATAAACCTCCATGCGAGTGTCTTTGCTGCTGATGACCTCTGAGGTCAGAGGGTCCTCCTTACATCTTTTCTCTAACAATCTGAGTCTCTTTCTCATGGAAATGTCCTGAGCAGGGAAACTTTCTGGTGTCTTCCAACAGGTCCATCTTCCTGGAGGCACGGGTATCCTAATTTCTGCAGAGCTGTCCCTGAGCTGCCAGTGCCCTCTCCCCCATAACGACTCACTGTTAGGTGCACAGAAGGCATTGGTACGATGGGATTTGTTCCGCTGCAGCAGAATCAGAGAGTAGACTGAAGTGTGGGGCATCCTCTGAGCTGCCCTCCCAGCCGAGCCTGGACAAGTGCAATTGCCATTGAGATGGTTGCTGCAAATCCAGATGGGCTGGGGTCACCTGTCAGCTCCGGCCATAATGGAGGCCAGTCATTTTGCTCCTGTTGTTGCTGACACACGTGTCCCACCATCCACCGGGGTGCTAATAGCAGCATCCTGGCATGTGACAGTCCGGCTGCATTTACTGAGGCTCACTCAGTGCAACCTTGTGCTAGCTCTGTCAACACTGGTGAGATGAGTTTTCTCTGATGGCTTTGAAATGGCCACTCGAAGGCACTCAAAGGCCTTGGCCTCCCTGTGCTGGGCTGTGCCTGGACCGTGCTGGTGGGCAAAATCAGCCACTTGACTGCACTGATGATGCGGTCTATTGTGTAACAGTCAATGCCATGAGGTCTCTGCTTCTGGCCAATCTGTCACTGTCCCCGAGAACTCAACCACAGGACGAATTCTCACCAACATGGAGGCTACAAGGCAAAATCCACAGCAACGCCGGGGATGGAGTGGTGACAGAGCATGCCCACGTGTGGAAAAACAACCTCGAGATCACCCCCTGGGCCAAGGACATCTGATCAATGTACCGTTCCCACGAGACCAAGGCAAGGTCCTGGTCCTTTGTGCCTGCTGTCCCTGGACCCGCTGCCACCAGCCCCTATGTGCTAAGTGGCATGCTTGCCCACAAACATCACCACAATGGCCCGGCATCCCTGCAATGACCAGGGCCTCCCAGGGGCCTGAGGGCCTTCTTGATCATCGTGGAGAGCCTTGGGGTTGCGGGGTGCCATCTTAGGGCTGGCGCTTCTCCAGATGTCCCAGATTGTGAGGCAGCTCATCATGAACTCTCCATTAACAAGACTGTGCTGTGAACTTGCCAGCCTCACGGCCACGGAAGATGGTCCTCAAGGATGGCTGACGGTTTCTCACACCCTGGACGCATACCTTTTGCAACGTGACTTGGTCACTCCCTTAAAGAGGTGGGGTCTGGGGCCCATGGCTTGACTGGGCTGGCTCTGACCAGTGCAAAGCAGCAGATGTGTGCCCTCCGAGCCAGGCCTTACACTGTCTGCTCTCGCTCTCTCAGGATGCGGCTGCCACAATGTGAGGACGCCCTGATGGGCCTCCTGGAGAGAGAAGCCCAAGCAGGACCAGGCACTACCTCCAGACAGGTGCATGAGGCAGCTTGGACCATCCAGGTCCAGTGGAGCCACTGGATGACCGAAACCACATGAGTGACCCCAGCTGAGACCAGCTGAGCCAGCCCAAATTGCCACCCAAAAGATCACAAGCCAATAAATAGTTATTGTTTTACGCCAGTAAGTTTTGGACTGTTTTTTACACATCAGAGGCTAACTGATACACTGCCTCACAGACAGGGTACCATATTTCCTATTTACCTGTCCCACCATTCCATTTCCTCTTTGGAGAGAAACATTCCTCAAGCAAATAAAATACGGCCCCACCACTGAGCCCCGATACAAGAAGCGAGAGGGAGGGAGGAAGCGGTGGAAACGCGGGCAGGGGCATTTGTGTGGTTGACCGGGCTATCCTACCCCACAATGTGGTGACTGGTTTTCTTTTCAAATTGGTACCTGAGCTGACATCTGTTGCCAATCTGTCTTTTTTTTCCCTTCTTTTCCCCAAAGCCCCCAGTACATAGCTGCAAATTCTACTTGTGGGTCCTTCTAGTTGTGGCATGTGGGACACCACCTCAGCATGGCTTGATGAGTGGTGCCATGTCCATGCCCAGGATCTGAACCAGTGAAACCCTGGGCTGGTGAAGCAGAAGGTGAGAACTTAACCACTCGGCCCTGGGGCGGGCCCTGGGGACTGGGTTTATAAAGATAACTGGGTGTCACTGTGGCGTCTTACTCCACCTGCGGCACGCAGAGCTGGGGGAGGGGCACGAGGAGAGGAGGGGACGGTTTTCTTTTACTTTTGTTTCCTGTGAAGGGAGGCTCGTCAGTGAATCTGGCCTGTGGGGCTGACTTCTTGAAGAACCAGCAGCGTGTAATTAAACCTCGAAGGAGAAGAGCCAGCTCTTTGCTGCTGGATCAAATTCGAGAGTGAAATCAAACACAAGTGAGCCCTGGGCAGCTGAGCGTGCATGAGCCGGGCGAGCTGGGTCCTTCAAGGGGTCTGGAGTCTGACGATGTCTAAGTGGTGTCTTCCCGAAGCCCCTACAATCGACAAATGTCAGTTCACGCTTCAGTTGGCTGATTGTGCATGTGTGTATGTGTGCTGTGTGAGTGTGCATGTGTGTGCTGGTGTCTGAGGGTGCACGCGTGTGTGTCTGAGTGTGTGTGTGTCTGTGTGTGCACATGTGAGCCAGCATGTGTGCCTTTAGCTTCTCTGTCCCCGTTTTGCTGTTGGCTCACACAGAACCAGGGTGGTCACTGGAACACACAAATGCCTCGTGACCTCGAGGCCTGAGGACCTTGGCCTCCCGCACAGTGGCCGCCGAGGGGGCCAACTGGTTCCTCATCTTCATCCTGCTGCAGCCAGGTTCCGAGCAGACCCCCGCCTCCCTCCTGACCCTGCCACCCCTTAAGGGACAGGTTTCAGCCGAAATTCCTCCTTGGCAACACCTGAGCTTTCGTAACCACCGCACACTGGCTTCTGTCGAGGGACGAAAATTAGCAAATTTAGGTGATAATTAGCAGACTCTGAAAACTAGTCTATGTAATGAGGAGAATGGTGGAACACAGAACTCACATTTGGCATTCAGACCAGACAGACCCCTTTGAAGGAAACTTTGAACCAGAAACAGAAACAGAAACAGAACAGGAAAGCTGGAACCCCGGTTTTCTGGCAACTCTGCCATCTGCCCTCCTGGGTAGGGCTGCTCCCCTCCCAACCTCACAGGCCATGTCCGTGGGCATCTCCTCACCTGTTTATTGCATTTATTTCCTCTTTTAGCCTCACTCCAACCTGAGGACATGGACTTGCCTCACATCACACAGATGGGAGAGATTCATCCATGGACTGAATGTTGGTGCCCCCAAATTCATATGCTGAGTCCTAATGCCCAGTGTGATAGTGTCTGGAGGTGGGGCCTTTGGGAGGTGCTTAGGTTATGATGGTGGAGCCCCACAAATGGGGTTAGTGCTCTTATAACGGAGGCCCTAGAGAGCCCCCTTGCCCCTTCTGCCCTGTGCAGACACAGTGAGGAGGTGCTGGCTACCACCCAGGAGGAGGGCCCTCGCCAGACACCAAGTCTCCCGGCACCGTGATCTTGGACCAGCAGCCTCCAGTCTGGTGTTCCGTCAGGGCAGCTGGAGCCAACTGAGACAGCCCTAAGTTGTTACCCACCCGCAGGAGGAACGGAGCAGGGCTCGGCCACCTGCCTGGGGAGGAAGCTGGGGGCCAGGGCCACTGTCCTCCGCACAGTGTGGAGGAGCTGGTGGCTGCCCACCCTCGTCGGGAGGCTGCTCCCTGGAGCCGGGCATCTCGTCCAGGGGCACTTCCTCTGCATCATTCCTCTACCCAGGAAAGGAATTGAATCTCTCTCCTAATAACGTGTTTGTCACAAAGACATAATTGGTTCATGTGTTAGACTCCGAGTGTTCCAAGCCTGTAACGTCGGGGTTTTTGTTGCAGAGTGCGGCAATCCAGCCGAAGCACCACCAGCCTTTCAGGGAAGCAAATGAGGCATTCATTCATTTCCCGCCGGCCCGGCTCCCCCTCGGGGCCCCCCCTCTTCTGCCTGCCTGCGGCAATCAGGCAATTTGCATCATGTGAGTGGGGCTGTTTGGAGCTCCAGGTGGGGACAGGCCGGCCTCTCTGGCACAGACAGAGGCAGGCTCGAGGTCTCCCTGAGTGCCTGGCATTGTCCCTCTGCCGGGGCCAGCAGGCAAGGCGGTCACCTGAGCACCCGGTGGGGGCGGAGCAGGTGGGGAGAGCTCTGCGTTTTCCTCTGGTTGGCCCCTGGCCGTTTAAATGTGTATGTGTTATTCTCCCGGTCGCTGTCCCCACCCCCCACACAGGCGGCTGCCTGGGGACAGAGGCTAGCGCCCCAAGTCACTCAAATACTTAGAATGTGAATGAACAAATGAATGAATGGCTGCTGTCTTAGCCAGCTCGAGCTGCTCTGACAAAGTACCAGGGACTGAGTGGCTTATAAACAACAGAGACCTATTTCCCACAGTGCTGGGGGCTGGAGGTCCGAGATCGGGTGGCGTGGATGGGTCCTGGTGAGGCCTCTTCTGGTTGCAGACGGCTGCCTTCTGGTGTCTTCACCTGGCTGAAAGAGGGGGAGGGGGCTGTCTGGCCTCTTCTTCTAAGGGTGCTAATCCCATCGTTGGGGCTCCACCCTCATGACCTCATCACCCGAAGGCCCCCTTCCTCACACCCTCACAGTGGGGATTAGATTCCAACACACAAATTTTGAAGAAACAAACATTCGATCCATAACAGCGGGCAAAGGGAGGGACGAGCTGTCCCAACATGGGTTGGGGGCCCTAGCCTGAGGGAGCCAAGGCAGATTCTGGAAAATGGCCAGAGAACACAGGAAAATTTTGCGTGTGCACAGATAGGCACGCTCCCTTTCTGCTGGGGCAGAGTCCATGGCAGCACAGCCCAGTGGAAATAGAGTGCCAGTCACATGGGATTTAAAATTTTCTAGCAGCTACAGTAAAAAAGTAGAAACAGGTGAGAAGAATTTCAATAAGATATTTTATTTAACTCAATGCATTCAAAATATTGTCATTTCAACACACAACCAGCATCAAAGGTGTCAGTGAGATATCGTCCATTCCTTTCATACTCAGGCTCTGGAATCGTGGGGGTGCATTTCACACTGAAAGCTCCTCGTGATTCAGACTGGCCACTGTACTGAATAGGGACCTCTAGAGTTTTTACGAGAAGCCCTGCAGGGCGGGTGCCAGCTGGCATCTAACCCACAGGCCATTGTGGGCCGCACGGGGCCCGGTGCATCAGCACCTGGTCCTCAGCGCTGTCTCTGGTCAGCAAAGGAGAGAGAGGTGTGGCCCATGGGCCCCCAGGTCACCCCTAAAATAGGATGTGTCAGAATCTGCACAAGGTCAAGCATGAGTTACTCATTTAAAATGACTCACGAAAAAAATTGCGCTAAGAAATGAAGCCCCTCTGTAAGAACAGTGGGGCAGGAAGCCCCTCTGGAGAACACTCACAACGTTGGGGGTCCCCAGACAGCCTGCATTTGGGTCCCCACCTTCTGGAAACAGCACGGGGCTTCCTTTGAAGCATCCAGGTGCACCAAAGCATGAGAGAGCAGAGCCGACCACACGGAAGACGTCACAGGTCAGGGCACAGGGCACACTCCAGGAAGACACTCTCCTCTCTTGCCCCATCACCCACACAGCAAAATGAATGAACCAGAGTTACGCCAAGTAGCTAAGCCCCAGGACCGGATGCTGGGGAGTGGGGGGCGGGGACGGCGGGAGCAGCAGGGATAAGAAGCAGACTAGGTGTCAGACAGATGGGGTCCCACGGTCACCCCCGCTGTGCTTGTCTGAGCAAGTGGCTTCCCCATTTGGAGCCTCAGTCTCCTCATCCATCAAGGGGAAAGGAGAAAGAGCCCCCAGCCCAGAGGGTGGCCCTGAGGGTCAGAGTTGGCTCTCAAAACTATCACTGACCATGTGAGCAGTTACCATCAGCTGCCAGGATGCTTTATTGACATAATGTATCAATTGCACCCTCATTGCCACAGCAACTCCTCATGTGAGGTCTGCTTTCCAGCTCAGAACCTTCTCCCTCAGCAGCTGAGACCCCACATCAAGAGTGGCCCTCAGAGGGTGGTGTCCCCTCTCTCTCACTCTCTGTCTCCCCCCCGCCCCGCAGAAGCCGGATCACCACACTGTGGGCTCCCTGAACTGCCCTCCAGCATCCTTGGGCGAGGTGGCCCTGAGCAGGTCAACCGCAGCCAAGCTTTCCAGAACTTATCTTCCTGACTTGGAAAGCTGGAACAGAATGCGGGACTGACTCCACGTGGGGGGGGCTGCCAGCAGTGTCCCTGCCCACGGGAAACAACAGTCCCCTTGGAAATGCTGGTAGCCCACAGAGAGGTGCGTGGGTGAGCACGTCAGCCAACTGCTTCATGAGGGAGTCACAGCTTGCCTTTCCCCTAATTAGCGTTAATTTTCACCTCCAGAGCTGTGACTTGGAAGGATGGCCGTGCAGGGGAGCCTCTGGGCAGCCTTGCCGAGGACCAGGAGGCCGTGTCCCTGTTATGACTGGTAATCAAGATTCATTTTCTCTGACAGATCTTTTCCCGAAAAGACGTTCACACACTGTTTATGACATTTAAATTACTTGGAATTTGCAAGTCCAATGCTCGCATAAATATTCATGGATGTCTACTTTCTGTGGCTCCCAGGACACAGACCGCCTGGGGTGCCACACCTCTCTGCAGCGATGTGACAAGTCTGACTGACGCCTGTGGTGGCTTCTCACCAGAGAATGTTTTGGAACCTGAAAGCTGCCAGCCGCCAGAGGCCCCTTGCACCCAGATGTCAGCAGCATCCTCAGGCCTGGCCCACCCCACTGTGACCCCAACAGGACAAGAAAGAGCCAAGGGCAGGCAGGAGGTGAGAAGCTGAATCAGAGAATGCAAGAGCGAAGTGGGAGGGAGCTGGCCACTCACGTCTTCCATTGGACTGACCTGCTATTCTTGAACCAAAGGTGGCCATGGGGGACTGTGGCACAGAGCTCAGAGGTGTCCAGGTCCCTGGGAGTGGGAGGAGGCAGTGGGCTCCCCCAGGACACACTGCACAAACCACACCTGGTCCATCACCCGGCACAGAGCAGGGAGCATTGGGGATTCCCTCCCCGGTGGCCACGGGCACCGACGAAAGGCTACGGCGGCCCATCTGTGAGTGCTGGGCCATCTCAGGGAGCCTGCCGTCCACACCGGGGAGAAACATCCAACTTTCTGTCATGGCTGCGTGACCCAGCCAGCCCTCGGATGACCCGCCCTGTGATGGGCCCTGTGTCCCTTCTGCTCGTGGGGTGAAAAATGCTGGTGTGCTCCCAGAGGGTCAAAGGCCTGGGAACTTGGGAGTCAGTTAAAGATAATCCTTTTAAATCAAGCAAGGGGATTGGGGCAGGCCCAAGGCAAACTTCCTGTTTAAACTGCCAGTTTAACCACTACTAAAGCCAGTTGTAGCAAGAAGTTTGGAAATCTGCACGAGCCCGAGCAGAGCCCGAGGCCCGTATTTCCAAATGCCAAGGGAAGGGCTCCCCTTCTGCCAGGCGTGGTTCACAGAGCTCTCAGAGGACGATGCATTCAATCTTCACCACAGTGCAGACAGGGAAACTGAGGCAAAGGGAGGTCTCATCACCCCGCCAGCAAGTGCAGAGCAGGAAAGTGCATCCAGCCACCCCGCCTGGCTCCCACTTGCAGGTAGCGCCAAAAAAATGAAATACTTTAGGTACAAATCTAAGAAAATATGTACAGGATCTATAGAAGGAAAACTACAAAATTGTGATGAAAAAAATAGTAGAACTAAATAAATGGAGAAAGGTTCCATGTTCATGGATAAGAAGACTCCATATTGTTATGATTTCAATTCTTCCCAACTTGATCTATAGATTCAATGCAGTTCCAACCAAAATCCCAGCAAGTTACTTTGCAGATATTGAGAAATTGATTCTAAGGTTTGTATGGAGAGGAAGCAAAAGCCCCAGAACAATACTGAAGAAAAACAAAGAGTGACTGCTTGAGTTCAAGCGTTAGTATAAAGTAATGCAGCACGGTACCGGCTACAGGACAGACACACAGATCAGGGAACAGAAGAAAGAGCCCAGAAACAGATCCACACAAATACAGTCAGCTGACCTTTGACAAGGAGCAGAGGCAACAGAGTGGAGAAAGGACAGTACCTACAAGAAATGGTGCTGGAACAACTGGACGTCCACATGTAAAAGATGGGCCTTATATCTCAAAAACATTAACTCAGAATGGCTCATTGTCCTAAATGTAAAACGTGAAACAATAAAACTTCTAGATAATAACACTGGAAAAATCTAGGTGACCCCGGGTTTGGCGATGAGATTTTGGATACAGCAACAAAGTCATGATCCATGAAAGGAAAACCCATCAGCTGGAGCCCACTGGAGTTAAAACTTCTGCTCTGCAAGGTCACTGTGAAGAGAATGAAAAGACAAGCCACAGACTGGGAGGAAATATTTACAAAAGCCATACCTGACGGAGCATTTGTTATTTCATAATCTGATAAAGGATTAATATCCAGAATTCATAGAGAACTCCTAAAATTCAACAACAATGAAAAATAAACAACTCACTTCAGAAATGGGCAAGGGGCTTGAATAGACATTTCTCCAAAGAAGGTACACAAATGGCTAAGGAGTACATGAAAAGATGCTCAACATCACTAATCATCAGGGAAACGCAAATCAAAACCACAAAGAGGGGCTGGTCCCGCGGCCGAGTGGTTTTTCATCAGGCCACACTGAGGCGGCATCCCACATCGCACAACCAGAGGCACTCACAACTAGAATATACAGCTATGTACTGGGGGCTTTGAGAGAAGGAAAAAAAAAAAGGAGTGATAACAGTTGTTAGCTCAGGTGCCAATCTTTATAAAAAAAAACAAAACAGATGAACAGAGAGCCAAAGGTAAAAAAATAAACCAAAAACCCCCACAAAGAGACACCACCTTACACCTATTGGGATGGCTGCTATTAAAAAAACAAAACAGAAAATAACAAGCATTGGTGGGGAAGTGGAGAAATGGGAACCTCTCTGCACTGTTGGTGAGAATATAAAATGGTGCAGCCAAAGAATTGAAAACAGAGTCTTGAAGAGACATTTGTGCACCCAAGTTCACAGCAGCATCATTCACAACAGTCAAGAGGGGGAAGCAACTCCAGTCTCCATGACAGACGAACGGATGAGCCGAGTGTGGTCCATCCACACAACGGAATATTACTCAGCCTGAAAGAGGAAGGAAATTCTGACACCTGCTACACAACATGGATGAAACTTGAGGACAGTATGCTCAGTGAAATAAGACAGTCACAGAAGTACAAATACTGTGTGAATCCACTCACAGGAGGTCCCTAGAGGAGACAGATTCACAGAGACAGAAAGCAGAACGGTGGGTGCCAGGGCTGGGGGAGGGGAGAGTTAGTGTTTACTGGGGCCAGAGTTTCAGTTTTCCAAGATGAAAAGGGTTCTGGAGGCAGACGGTGGTGATGGGTACACGACAATCTGAATGTATTTAATACACTGAACCATAGTCTTAAAAGTGATTAAGACGGTAAATTTTATGTGACTTTTCCCACAATAAAAAAAATTGGAAAAAAACCTCCAAAATGTACAGAGAATTCTTAAAATTCAACAGCGGCAGGAGCTTAGCCCCAGCGGCCCCACCCACCATGCACAGCCAAGGTGGGCTGAGCTCGGCTCCCACAGAGGGGTCTTGGGATGTCCCTGCACAGTGCAGGTGGCAGGGGGTGGGACGCTCCCACAGTGAGCCCCTGGCCCTGTCACCCTTTCCTATTCCCCACAACCTCCCTCCCTGAGGGTCCTGCTGCCTCACACCAAGGGCCGGAGACCCAGGCGGGTTGAGCCCTGTCCCCACCCTCCGGACTAGGGAGCCGAGGCTGAGAGCTCGACCACCCCGCCGAGGCCGAGGCTGATGCCGGAGCATCTCAGGGGCTCACGGGGCCAGGGCTAAGGCTCTGGCGTCTTCACCACAGCCTGGGACACAGGCACCTCGCTCGTCTTTGGATCCACGGGACCAGGGCAGGGAGGGCTGGACACTCTCGGTCCTCGGGTGGGGAAGCCAGGTTCTCTGGTGCCGAAGGATCTGCTCGAGTGGTGCTCTTCCTTCCCCAGACCTCGCCACAGCTGTCCTACCACCTCACTCAACACCCTGAGCTCCGCCCAGGCTGCCAGGAAGTGTCACAGACCCGCTGAGCGCCGCTGCAGTGGCTGGGCTCGGACAGGCCTGACCCCTGGCTGTGCTGGGCAGGGACCTGGACAGAGGTCGAAGAGCACAGCAGAGAGCACACGTGCCCCGTGGGGACGCAGAGGACAGTCGGAGGCCTGCCCAGGCCTCCTTCATGGTGATTTGATGCAGGTGCAGCGCTGGCTGCTGAGGGCTCCCACCTGGCCCTGTGCAGGCCGTACCACGTCCAAGCTGTTACTGCTGGCCCAGAGGCGTCTGATGTGCGGGCCACCTCCCAGCCCCTGCCTGTGGGCGGGACAATTTCCGGAGCAGTTCAAGCTCTAGGGCTCCCGTGGGATCAGGCTGAGATCCCCTCCCTGCCTACCCCTTGCTTCCCTCTTCCCTTAACCTGAGACCCTCCCCCCACCCCCCCACCCCCCAGCCCCAGAGCAGAGGGAGGAACGGAGCTCTTTCCAAGGGGCTGGTAACCACAGCCCCTGCACTGACGGGCCATCCCTGTTGCTCCAGGGAGCTATTTCCTCCTGCCCAGCCCCTCGTGCCTCCTCCACTGCCCTCCTGGGGGCCACAGGCACAGCAGAGAAGCCGGCTCAGCTCGGGCAAACCCAGGGACACAGGCAGGGGAAAAGGCATTGAGTGGGTCTGGGCACAACTGCATCTCAGTGTCACTGTCCAGGTGTGGCTGGACCAAGGGCCGGACACTCATCTCTCGGCTCTTGCAACCGCCTTCCTCTGACTGTTGTCAGGAGGGGTGGGGTGGGGTCAGCAGACGGTCTTGGGGTCCCTCTCCAACTCAGCACCTCCAGGTTCCTTCTGAATACAAACCACCCAAGACCCTTCTCTGCCCCGAGGCGCCTCCCTCCAGAGCCCAGGCCGGGTGATCGCGGTGTTAGGGTCCTGCTGAGGGCAGCTGAGCACCGGGCCAGTCAGTCCAGACAGGCCCGGTGGACAACCCCTCCAGCTTTAATGAGGAGCAGGTGTTTGACCAACTGAAGCGATCGTCCTGCAATCTGCTCGGCAGAGAAAGCGCAGCCTCCCAGACGCAGCTTGCTTTTCATGGATTCTTTTTTTCCTTTCCTCTCTCTTTTTGAGCAAGGCACACACAGAAATAAACTTCCATCATGCACATGCTATCTGCAGAGCACTTGTCTGGCCTCAAGTGGAAATGGGGCCCAGGGAAAGCCACAAACCGCTTCAATTCTTACCGAAATAGAAACAGCTTTGCAGAGGGGATGTTGAGCAATGAGATCTCTGCCATTTTTAGAAACCAAACAGTGAAAATCCGCAGGAGTGAAGCTGCTGTTGGAAACGGAAGCTGTGCTCACTCATGCAGTGGGCCGTCCCCGTGTCCACCCATCAGGGAGCTTCAGCAGCTTGCCGACCCCGTGCCGGGCGCTGGGGAGTCAGAGCTGCCTCGCCTGGCTCTGCCCTCCTTACTCATGGAGGAAGCAGAGCATGAGGATGGCCACACAGGAGCTGTGGGGTTGACGGATGGAGGGCTTCATGGAGGAGGCAACCTCAGGGCCACTGAGTGGGTTGGGGGACATGGGCGCCTGGGGGGAGGTGAGAGCACCGACACCAAGGATCCCAAACCTCCCTCCTGCTGGGTTGAAGCTCAAATGCTGGGAGAACCCGAGGGAAGGCAATCCACCCCCTCCCCCAGACTTGAAAGCTGCCAGGCCCCTCCTCCAGGAAGCACTTCCTGCTACTCCAGCCCACATTGTGCGTAAGTCAACGCTGCTCTTCCTTGTCGTCACAGAGCTCTGGGAGGGGTGCGAAGAGTCAGGCTGGCCCTGTTTTGGCCCTGCATGTGCCGCGGGCTTTGGGCAATCCAGGAGCCTTGCTGGGCCTGGCATTGTTTGCTGTGACATCAGGCGAGAACGTAGGGAGCTGAGTGCTGGGTGGGCCTTGCGTTGGTCACAGCACCAGGTGCCCAGGGCACAGGACACAGCTGCTCTGTCCCTTGGTCTGCTTTGTTGGCGCTTGCCCAGGAGCCAGACCTGGCCAGTTGGAGACATCTCTCCTCAGACTCCTGGGAAGGACCTGGGCCCTCATGAAGTAACTCGGGGCGGCTCCTTGGGCGCCCATGCCCACCCGCCCTCGGGCACACCTCTGGGCTCCACTTTTGCCCTGAGGAAGCTCCTGCAGACCCACGTCCAGCCCTGGGCCAGGGCGCAGGCTGAGCAGGATGCTGCCCACCCTTGGCTGTCTGCGTGGATTCCTGAAGCCCAGGGGCCATTTGCAGGAAAGCTTTCGGGGTTGGAAATGTCCAGTCCGGAGTTCACTATTTCTGGCCCAAGGATCTCCCTCCAGCCACCCTGGACACAAGTCCTTGTGGAAATCCGTGTCCAGCTGCCTGTCTGTGCTGCCCCACGGCCGGCCATCCACGGGCTCAGAGCTGCTGCCCAGGAGCCATCTGCAGAGACACTCGTCTGAGTCACTTCTGCTGAGTGCCGGCGGCCTCGTGGATCAGAGGAGTTGGCTCCAGACCCGCTTGCTGGCTGGCCTGACTCAGGGAAGGAAGTCGTGATTCCAGGTGGCAACAGCCTTGTTCACTTTTGGTGGCAGAGGCCAGCTGTTCGCGCCTCGCTGTGCTCCGCCATTTGAACCCACCTGTTCCCAGCAAACCCCATCTGGACTCACAGTGTTCCCCACCTCCCTCCCAGCCCTTGCTGTTCCCCGATGCACGGAGATTCGAGGGTGCCAATGGGCTGAGGTGCCGTGCTGGCTGGGGGACAGTACAGACGCAGCTGCAGAGAGAGAGTCCACAACACGCGAGGGTCGCCCACGGTGACAAGTGTGTGGGGCTGGTGGGCCCCACACCTGACCCTGGGCCGAGGGGGACCTTCACAGGCTCCCATGGGGACACTGATGTCACCTGACCTGGTTTCTCGAGATAACATTTCCTGTTTGGACAGACGGTCTTTCCAGGACTCCAGGAGCACCTGGAGCCTTTGGGACCAGAGAAGACAGGTGGGGCTAAATGCTCACCCTCCCGCTGTGCACTCCTGATGAGCAGCAGAGCCCCACTCCAGCCCGTCGTGTAGCCACGTTCCCAACTGGACTCAGATGCATGGATACATGCTCAGGATCCGGTTTTCAAAGCAGCCCTAACGTCGATGTGCCCGCTCCAATGTCAGCGTAGACGCATGTGTTCATGAGCGTCTGCAGCCTCCTGCAGTAGCCAGGGACAAGCAGGCATCCTGGCTTCTCACTTGAGGTGCCCATTATTTTCGGAGAATGCACCGCTTGACTCCCAGTTCCGTAAAAGGAGAAGACAGGCCTCGGTGATTGAGAAGCCCCTGCCTGTGTCTGCAGGGCTGCCCTGCTCAGGGGTGGCTGGACTCTCCCGGGCCCTGCATGCAGGTGGCAGGGGATGCCGGCTCCATCTTACAGGTGGGACACTGGGTGCAGAGCAAGGGGTCACATGGGGCCTGTCACCTCCCGACCCCAGGCCCAGCCTATCCTCCTAGTCTCCTCTCTCTGACCGGGGCCGTCCATCCGGGGTAAGAGAAATAAATGAGTTTAATTTATTGCAACAGAAGTGGAAGTCCACAGGCATTGTGGGCCGAGCTGCCCGCTCCCAGAACCTGGAGCCTCCCTGGAGACCTGTTTCCCTGTGATTCCTGGCACATCAGCGCTTGGGTTTAAACTGTGGTTCCTGTACCACGACCCCAGCTCACAATTTCAGAGAGAGCGTCAGGGGAGTCAATGCAGGGATGCCCGTCTATTTTGTGAATTAGTTAAAAAGGGCAGGGAAGGAGTCCATTAAAACTCACAGGAGGTCCCCCACACAGGGCTGGAATCAGTTTTAAATGCTATAAATGTCAACCTCAGACATTTGCAAACCCACATGGCCAATGGGTTCCATCACTGCCCATTCCCTATGCCCCTCGGGCCTGGGGTGGAAAGGGCTTCCCCGGGGCAAGCCTCAGAATCCTGCAGCCCTGGCCGGTTGTCCCACCTGCCCACACCCTGGCCATTAGTCCCGCCTGCCCACACCTTGGCAGGTAGTCCCACCTGCCCACAACAAATGTCAACTGCAGCTCCCCCTTCATGCTGGGATGCGGTTGGTGGTGACCAGCCCCTGGGCCTCTGACCTGGCTGTCTTGGCGGAATGCGGCAGGTCCCGGCTGTGAGGACAGCCCCCTTTGGCCGATCTGCTCGAGCCCTGGGCTGAGACAGGACAGATCTCCTGGCTCTTCCGGGAATGACCGGGGCAGGCGGCGGATGGAGCTGGGATTTGGGGACTTGAGGCAGAGCCACCAGGAGCCCTCCCACACCCGGGTTGGGGAGCTCCAGCCGGCAGCCTCACGCTGGGCTGGGGAGCGCCCGTGAATCTTGACTGCAGCCTGGCCTCGCTGCCCATCACCGCCTTTCCAGCTCCCCCCTGGGCCAGGGCAGCCTCCTGACCAGGGTCCTGGCATCCATGCCTGCCCCTCTGGCCCTCCACGCACAACAGAGCCGTCTCAGGTGCTGGTCCCAGGAGTAAGCCCAGGCCCGTTCTGCATGCATGTCCCCTTGACCGTCACAGGCCACGTGGAGGTGCCTTTGTGGACCCTGACCCAGGCTCAGCGACCCTGCAGGTGTGCTAAAGGTCATGGGCTTAGAGCAGAAAGGACAGACCCTGGAGCCGTGGACGTCCCCAGACGCTCCGTGTCCCCGTCCGCACCCACCATCTGAGCCCTCGACTGCTGGAGGGGCCTCCTTACCCGCAGGCTCACACGTGTCATTAAGTGCACCTAAGCTTGACCTCAGCTCATCACAGTGTCGAACAGGACCCGGAAGGAACCACTAGCCTACTCCAGCTGCCAACTTGAAGAGCTTTCAGCCCAGGAATAACCTGCCAAGGTGTGGACAAGCAAGACAATCGGCCAGGGCTGGTGCAGGATTCAGAGACTCGCCCTGGGGAAGCCCTTACTGCCCCCGGCCGGGGTGGGGCACAGGAATTGGGTAGTGACGGAATCCAGCAGCCGCGTGGGAAGACGGCGCCCACAGCTCAGCAGGGAGGAGATGGGGAGCACGCATCGCAAGCTCACTCCCCACCTCCCTCGGCCTCCTCTGGGGGCCCCCATGGGCCTCGCCTGGCTGGGGCAGGGCCGGCAATGAGGACAGCTGGGCTCAGTGTCTCCAGCCTGGGCAGGACAGAGAAGGCGGAGGGGACTGGGGTGAGGCGGCCAGATGGACGCTGCCTGGCATCCTGCTACGGCATCAAGACGGGATCACTGCTCCCGCCTCATGGGGTCCCAGCGGGGATTAAATGAGATTATGTAGGAAAGGCAGTTCTCGGCATGCCTGACCTGCATCCCTCTTCCTCTCCCGGGACTGTGTCCTTGCAGGGCGGCCAGAGGGCGTGTCCTGGACCCCACAGGAGGCCTCATCTTGGCTGGTCTTGGGCCGGTCCCAGAGAATCTCATTTGAGGGCTGGAGGTCTGCATTCAGCTCCTCCTGTTACTTCTCTTGCATTTATCAAGCGGCCCCAGTGCTGGCCGTCACCTGGAACTGGGGAACCCAATCAGGTGCTCGGAAGGGCGAGCTCAGTGTCTGCACCCTGGGTGTGACGAGGCTCAGGAGCCAGCCCCTGCCAGAGTTGGCCCCTGGTCCCATGTTCTGTCTCTGCCTCTGAAGTGTGGTCTAGTGGGGTTACTGGTGGCCCCCAAAAGACATGTCCAGGTCCTAACCCCAGAACCCGTGAATGTGACCTTATTTGGACAAAGAGTCTTCGTGGGCAATTAAGGATCTCGAGATGAGATCATCCTCGTTTGGGGAGGGCCCGAAATCCAAGGACAAGTGTCCTTACAAGAGACAGAAGAGGAGAGACGCAGATATAGAGGAAAAGCCACGTGAAGATGGAGACAGAGACTGAGGTGATGCAGCCACCAGAGCTGGGCCACCAGAGCTGGAAGAGGCAGGAAGGACCCTCCCCTGGAGCCTCAGGGGGCGTGGCCCTGCCTGCACCTGGACGTCAGACTTCTGGCCTCCCGATCTGCGGAGAATAAATGTCTGTTGTTTTCAGCAGCCTGGTCTGTGGTCCTTTGTTACAGTGGCCCCAGGACACTAGCACATCTGCTTGTGAGACCCGCACAGCTTCCCGTGGCCTTCATGACAGGCAGAAGCACAGAAGGTGTTCGGGATTAGAACTTTCTCGAAACATGGATATACACCCCTTGTGGTTTTACCTGGAAGCTTTCTGAGCATCTTCCAGCTGATCTCCAGATCTGACACAAATGTGGGTATTTTTAATAAGTAAGACGAGCATCTTTTAAACAAGCTGTCAGGAAAATGAATTGCAGCAAATTTAACGGGTGTGCCTTGTCTGAGTGCCCTACAATTATCCACGTCTAGTCTGCAGGGGAGTCTGACAGGGCGGGGGCCTCAGGGGCGTCTCGCTGCTCCAGAAAAGCTTCCTTTGGCTGGGGTACACTTCCCGACCCCAGACCACCACTCAAGCGTCTGTTTGGCAGCTCGCTGTGGCTGGTTGGTGTTCTTTCCCAAACGTCTGGGCCTGTGAGGTCACACAGGGCCCCACTGTCTTCAAGGGTCCCCGTGAGACCTGCAGCCCCCCCAGCCCCGGGCCTGTCTGCCCCTCCCCTCCTCAAACCCCATCCAGCCCAGTGGCAGGGCAGATGTCCCCCAGGTGTGGCCCAAGTCCCCTGAGAGGACAGTCCACATCAGAAAAACAGGCCTCAGGGCTGGGCAGAATCTGGGATCCTGGCATCGTGCCTGCCTCTGGGGACACCAGGGTCTTTGGGCCAGCCACTCTCCTTCCTGCCGCCTGCTAAAGCCACGTGGGCATCACCACGGGCATCAGCAGGGACCTGCCAGGGCTCAGCCCCTGAGCCATCCCTCGTGACGGTCTCCTAGCCTGCCTCCTGCCCTGGACGCTGGGGCCTGTGCTCCTGAACCGCTGCTGTGGGAAGGCAGGCCGGCCACCGGAGCGCGGTGGTTCATCAGGAACCGATTTCCACTAAGTCCACGTGCTCTCCTGCAGGTCCCCCTGCCTCCCCATCACTGGAATGGGGAAAATAAAGGGGCCGTGTAACAAGGCTCCCCACACTGAGGACAGTACAGAGGGGGTCTCCAGGCTGCACGTCCGAGAGGGTCCCTGGGCTGGAGAGATCCCTGCCCTTGCCTGCTGCTCCTTCCCTTTAAGGGTTCCCAGGAGTGGCTGGGCTGATGGGAGCAGCTGGTGAGCTCAGACTCAGAGACCCCGGGAGATGGGGTCAGTACAGATGCGACTGCTTCTCCCTCATCCCTGGGGAATAAATAGTAACCCTCGACAGCCGCTTCCGACTGTGCGCATCCTGTTGGGCGCAGAGCCCAAAGCTGACCGACTTACAAATGAGTAAGTCTTTGATTTTGGCTCCAGACCAGCATGTCCTGGACAGTCTGCCGCACGGGGCTCCAAAGTGAAATGACCCAGAAGCACTTCCACTCCCTCTGGACTCTCAGGAGCTGGAGGCATTGCAATCCTGCCAGAAACTGAGAACTTACGCTCCGGACAGCAGCATCCCATGCCTGCTGTGAGCAATTACAACTTCCTCATTGCTAAATAAGGGCTATTCCAAACAGCCCCGGGACTCCCTGAACTGCAGAAGGCTGGAAGTGGCATGTTTTTTCAATAGAGGAAACTTTTTTGAGTTACAAGAATACAAAACTCACTGAAGAATGCTCTTAACCTTTAAATATGTCAAGGGAGAGTTACCGAAATTTACAGTAAATTCACCTTTTAACAGACAAGGAGCTAAAAATGTTTAAGTCCAAACAGTGTTGCTCTGTTCCATAAGCTTCAGTATAAGATGTATTCAAACACACTGGCTGTCTCCAACTTTGTGTTTCTGGAACAACTATGTTTCTTTGTTGTGCATGCTTTTGCAATATTGTTTTAAGAATTCCTTTGAACCAAAGTCTTTCATCATAAGCTGCCTCGGATATTTTTGAAAGTAGGGGCTGTTTAAAATCCACAGATGGCTTCCACTTGAGGTACTGGACTAGCTCTCCCGTCATAAACAACTACAAATTGTACACAATGCATCATGAGATTGTTTTCAGACACTGCGCAAGTCCAGTGCAAGGCTGCTGTCCCTGAGAGAAGGGAAACTCACACGGTGAGCCCCACTGTCATCCATTTCTCTGCTTGGGGACACTTTCCTGATTGCAACATTAGGAGCTGGGTTCTGGGCAGAGCATGTCTATTTCAGCTGAGAAGGCAGAAATCAGACACTGGGGCTGTGGGAAGGGCTTGACTCTGCAGAGCAGGGGACTGGAGAGGGGCCTGCACAGTGGGGTCCTCAGAAGCCCGCAGGGGCTCTCCATGGGTTCTGGGCTGGCTGGGCTGTGTGTGCAGATGGAAACCTTGAAAAGCTTATGAGAGGGTGGCTGGCATTCTGGCAGAGCTGGAAAGGAGAGGGCTCATTAACACACCAAGTATCCCACTGAGATGCCAGCAAGCCCACACCTTGGGAGTAAGGACCACGCCCTAGAGAAGGCCGATTCTAGCCTCATCCTAACTAAACCCAAACACAAACTCACAATATCCACAGAGGAGACCGAGTCTAGATTTTGAGTCCTCCCACATTAGAAGGTCTATAAAGCGTCACTACAGAAGTGTAAAATTGAGTCTGCACAAGGTCAGGATGATCAGTCTGCAACTGAATGGCCTCTTCAAATGAGAACCAACGCTCCTCAAAGAAAGATAACAAAATCCAGAGTCTCTTCAATGTGTCATCTACAATGTCCAATATGAATAAAAAATTATTAGATATGCAAAGAAATAGGAAGACGTGACCCATTGATAAGAAAAAAAGCAGTCAACTAAAACAGACCTTAAGGTGAACAGCGAGAAGTGGGAGGTGTCAGGTGCGAACTGGCACAGTGTGAACTCTCGTCAGACTGTGACAAGGTAAGGATGCATGTTGATGGCCCCAGAGCAGCCATTACAAGAACAAATACAGAGAGATATATCTAAAAAAGTCGGTTGAGGGGGCTGGCCCCGCGGCCGAGTGGTTAAGTTCGCGCACTCCGCTGCA